>NC_142079.1:9570000-9650000 GCF_059756535.1 Pantherophis guttatus | reverse complement strand
TTTGTTTGAAAAACAGAATGTTCTTTGTTTCCACAAGCAACATTTGCAGCTTCCTGGTTAAAGTCAGCTAAAGAGCCTTGGTTAAAGAGCCTTGGTAGTACAGTGGTCTAAATCACCCTGTTATTAAGACCAGCTGCCTGCAATTACTGCAGGTTCAAATCTCGCCAGGCTCAAGGTTGACTCAGCCTTCCATCCTTTCTACGGTAGGTAAATTGAGGACCCAGTTTGTGGGGGCAATAAGCTGACTTTGTATAAATATACAAAAATATGAAGGCTATTGCTTAACGCATTGTAAGCCGCCCTGAGTCTCCGGAGAAGGGCGGCATATAAATTAAATTAAAAAAAAAAGTCCCCACTGACTAATAAATGGCTATAAAGTTTAATAGAAGGGACACACAATTTCACACACACACACACACACACACACTTCCTCTGCACTGTTGCCCAATTTCTCACAGTGGTTAAGGACAGTGTCTGTGGAGATTCTCAATCATGCAGGTCATGTTTTTTTTCTTTGAAGATGTTTTGCTTCCCATCCACGAAGCTCCTTCAGCTCTTGACTTCCGTTCCCCACCATCCAGTCAAGAGCTGAAGAAGCTCCTTGGATGAGAAGCGAAAAGTTTTCAAAGAAAAACCAGAAAGTTCAGTTGCCTCTTGAAAAAAAAAGCACCTTTGGTGAAATAGAGAATGTTGTCAGCCTGTAAAAATGCCATCACTCCCCTTCTTGAACTAAAAAAAGTATTGTTTATTTCAAGATAAAAGTTTTGTTTGTTTCAATGCCCTTGAACCAAACTTATATAAACTTTGTTACCTGTATCTTTACGATTCATATTGTTTTACTTAGTTTCCTAGTATGATTTTTGTTGATTGCTTATTTAGTATCCTATGACTATCACTAAGTGGTGTATCGTATGATTCATGATGAATGTACCCTGTTTTCCCTAAAATAAGACATCCCCTGATAATAAGGAACCTGAGTGGCACAGCAGACTAATGCTATTGTTAAAAGTAGTATTTAGCTTCCAGCTGCCTGCAATTACTGCGAGTTCAATTCTCACCAGGCTCCAGGTTGACTCAGCCTTCCATCCTTTCTAAGGTAGGTAAAATGAGGACCTGGTTTGTGGGGGCAATAAGCTGACTTTGTATAAAATATACAAAAGTATGAAGGCTATTGCTTAATGCATTGTAAGCCGCCCTGAGTCTCCGGAGAAGGGCGGCATATAAATCAATCAATCAATCAATCAATCAATCAATAAGCCCAATCGGACTTTTGGGCGCATGGCAATAAGGCCAAGCGCTTATTTCAGGGTTAAAAAAAAATGTAAGATAGGCAGGGGTGAAATCCAGCAGGTTCTGACAGGTTCTGGAGAACCCGTAGCGGAAATTTTGAGCAGTTCGGAGAACCGGTAGTGGACATTTTGAGTAGTTCGGAGAACTGGCAAATACCACCTCTGGCTGGCCCCAGATTGGGGTGGGAATGGAGATTTTGCAATATCCTTCCCGCAGGAGTGGGGAGGGAATGGGGATTTCGCAGTATCCTTCCCTGGAGTGGGGTGGGAATGGAGATTTTGCAGTATCCTTCCCCTACCATGACCAAGCCACGCCTACCAAGCCATACACGCCCACCAAGTCACGCCCACAGAACTGGTAGTAAAAAAAATTGGATTTCACCACTGAAGACAGGGTCTTATTTTCGGGGAAACACGGTATTTATGATGACTATGATCATGATTTATCACTTATATCTTTTTTTTTTTTTTTTTTATTGAAAAGGTTTTCAAATACAAATTTTTCCCCCTTTTTCCCCCCCTCCCCCCCCTCCCTAACCCCCCCTCCCCACCCTTCCCCCCCTGTGACTTCTTCGTAACAAAAAAAAACCCTAATTCATAACAGATTACTTACTCCCTCCTCAAAATACTGACCTTTACTTACTAAAAGTATTATAAATCCCCCTTTATCCATACATTTCAGAAAAGAAGAAGAGAAAAAAAAAAACAAAACAAAAAAAAACAAACACATTATACTATAACTATTATAAAATAACTCTAATTTAGCATAATAGTGTTTTATATCTATGCATTATTGCAACAATTCAAAACCACCTTCCACTTTAAAACTATACAATAAGTCCTACTTTAATAACATTTCAAAGCGGGCTCCCCATAAAATCTAATTTAACATTTATTCCACTCTATCCATTTCCTCCACTCCCCTAAATGTATCACTTAAAAATCCCTTTTCTTAAACTAATCAGTCTGTAGCTAGCTTATTCACCCACTGTCTTACAAATTTACCATACACAACAATTCTTGATATCTTTAATTCACTGCCCACACTACTTAAAAATATATATATATATATATTCCATTATATCTAAATAAAAAAAAAGAAAAGACAATAACTTTAAATTTATAGTCCATATAATATCTTCTTGAAGTCTTTCCACTGGATTGTTAAAACCAACATCCATAATAGGGTAACATAGCTTGCGGATGCAACAGTTTATTCAAGATCTCCAATCATATCTGCCCCCATCAGTAGTAAACATCTTCTTATATATATAAAAGTAAAAACAACCACCCGAGTGACATTATAATTGTATTCCATATAATAATAATTGTGGGTTTCATCAGGATTATTAATTTCCATCATCGTATTGGGTAACAACCCGATCTTCTGCATGTCCCAATGTGATTCTCTTGCCTTATAATTCAAGATAATTATAATATATTTATCAACACAAAAAGAAGTTTCAAAATAGATAATTCAAAACCATCAATTTGAGGCTCTTTCCATGTCCCAAAATTACGGCAATGCAGAGATCTGCCACTATCCTCAGGATGATATTGACCAATATGTCGCCTCCTCTATGTTTTCACATAATCATTCATATTTTAAAATCACTGGCTTCACTGTTGCTTGGGTTAGAAATTTCTATTTTTGTACAACCTATTTCTTTTTTTGTTTTCTTTTTGTGGGTTTGACCTCCATCCTAATTTTTTGTGTCTCGCATTTCTTTTTTATCCCTTGTATATCCTCTAATTGGTTTCCATGCTTGTCCTTGCCTTGATAAGTCATCACATTAAAATCAGATGGCACTTCTCTCAAATTTGTAGATAATCCAGCTGGGGTATCCGATAAATCCAAAGGCAATTTATCTGGTACAGTCTCTGTCTTTAGTTCCAGCTCCTTCTGCTTATCCTGTATTATATCTGAAGACGTTAAATTCATTTTCAACCTATTTTGATAAAATTCTTCCGCCCTTTCAACAGTATTTAACTGGTATCTTTCTCCTTGATATCTCAATATAATACCAACTGGGACGTCCCACCGGAATTGAATATTTCTCCTTTTTAACTCAGACACCAGAAAGCCAAATTTCTTCCTTTCCATTAATATCTTAGGTGGGAGTTCCTTGTAAATCCAAATCTTTCTTCCATACAATTGCAAATTAGAATTGAAGGAATTTTGCACAATTTTATTCCTAATTTCTTTATCTGAAAAATAGATTACCACATCTCTAGGCAATTGCCTTTGCTTGGCAGTCCAAGAGTTTATTCGATAAGCTCTGTCAATCCTACAAAACACTTCCTCAGGTTGAATCTTTAAAATCCCAGCTAGAAATTCAGAAGATATTTTCCTTAAGTCATCTCTGTTATTTTCCTGCAAACCTCTAAGTCTTATTGCATATTCTGTGAAATTATATTGTATCTTTAGAACCTCTTTTTGAATCCTCTGTTCCAGATATTCTACATTACCAGACTTTTGGTCAGCATCCATTTTAAATTTTTCTTCTGAACTATAATCCTGAATATTTAACAAATCATTTTCAATTTTTTGAAATCTATTGTCCAATTTATCTTGAATTTCATCCATTTTTGACTCTAGTAAATTAGTATTTGTATCCAACCGAATCATGAATTCTGGCAATTTTAAAATTTTTTGCTGCAAAAAGTCAAACTTGGATTTCACCAATTCCTTAGTTTCCTGCTTAAATTTTTCAAGTTGCTGATTCACAATCTCATCCCTTCTTTCAATCTCCTCTAAGAGAAATTCTATTATATTAAAATCAGGTTTCTGGGACTGAAGAGTTAAAACATATTGCTTTAAATTCTTGGTGGGGGAATCCCCCCCACCTATTTGTTTGTCTGACTTCACAAGCCTCAGTGCCATGTTTCCGCCTAAGCAGGCTTTGTTAAAAGAAGAAAAAAAAAAAACAAGACAAAAGACTTCCAGCCAGCAACACTCAAGCCTCCAGGGAAAAAAGAGAAAAACAAAAACAGGAGCGGAGTTTTGTCTACAAATGTAGCCAGTGGTATTTATTCCGCTACATTGTAATAATAAAAAACGGAAGAACTTTCCCTCTCAAACTCTTCTCCAGCCGCGGCAGACGCCATTTTAAAAAGAAACTTTTTTCCTCTTTCTCTTCCTCTATTCTCTTAAGTAATTTTTAAAAGATAAGTAAAATACTTGCGCTTCAGTATTACAGGTCCAGCTCACATTTTCTTTGAGTAATCTGTCAAATTCGCAAGCTTGCTTTTGACGCCTGGCTCTGCATTAGCAGAGGTCTCCCAAAGCCCGGAGCAACGGCTGGGGATATGGGGCATCTCATCCGCTCCATCCCAAAAGTAAAAGAAAAACTTTTGGGACTCTGCAGAGAGTTCTACCCACCCCTGCCGGCTCTATCTCCGTTTCCTCATGGGAACGGAGTTTTTTCGAGCCGCCGTTCCGTTGTGAAGGCGGCTCTAACAGGCAGTGGAAGCTGACGATCCCTAAGGAACGTCTGGCGGCGGCCAGCAGCAAACAGGAAGCCCTATCACTTATATCTTTGATGTACACTGAGAGCTTATGCACTGAAGACAAATTTCTTGTCTGTCCAACCAATCGCGATTGGCTAAAAAAGAATTCTATATCTAAGGCACAGGTCTTCAAACTTGGCAACTTGTAAGACTTGTGGACTTCAGCTCCCAGAATGCTTCAGCCAGCTAGGGAATTCTGGGAGTTGAAGTCCACAGGTCTTAATGTTGCCAAATTTGGAAGAGCCCTGATTTAAGGGGTCTGAAATTCACAAACCCGCATACTATTCTATTTTATTTTATTTTTTAGACGAAGGTGTTGTGGCCCATCAGTGGCCTGTGCAGCTGGTAGCTGATTCCGACAGCGAGGAGGCTGGTGTGGTGCTGCGCCGGCAGCCTGTGCAGCTGGCACTCGAGTCGGACAATGAGGAGGCTGGAGAAGATGTGGTGCCAGAGGCGGGGATTCAGCCAGGGCCTTCAGAACCTCCAGAAGCTCCCTTAAGTGAAGAGGAAGAAGAGGAGGAGCTTCTTCTCGATGCACGGGCGCGCAGAACTGCCAAAAGGCAGGAGTGGCTCCTCAGGAGGAGGTCTCCTCGAGAGTAAGGCTTGGGGCTAATTAGTCACTCCCTTAGCCTATTTAAGGAGGAACGCCGACTGAAGCAATTTGTAGGGAACAACTTCAGTTCACTCTCCTTCGCGTCCTGATCTTAGTTCTCTTATCAGTTTCCTGCAAATTGCTTCTGGGTTTTCTGCCACTCCTAGTAAGATTACGATTATTTATTCGTTGGATTCTTGTAGGCTGTTAAGAAAGTTAATTAACAGCCTTTGTTTGAAAAAGACTGATTTAATTTAGTAAACTAAGGTTTGTACAGACTTTGTGTGTGCTGCGTTCTTTGGGGTCCGTAGCTGGGGCAGAAGAAAGGGAGAGAAACGGCTTGATCTGTTTGTTCTTAATCTCTCCAGCGGTTCTGGCGAAGGGGATGAATTGGCGTTTCGTGGGATGATGAATTCACAAGCGTTGTTTCACATCTGAAGAGGTGAGGTCAGCAGATTGCTGTGTGCCCTGTACAATTATGGCTGTGTGGTTTCTCTCTTAGTTGCTGAGAATGTACTTTGTGCAATAAAACCCACAGCTGGTGGAACATCAGCCGTGTCGAAGGAATCCGTTGGAAACCATCACCAAGTCCTAAAAACTTAATTTTCTTAAGCGCCCTTCTCTCTGGACCTATTGTTTAAATTTCTAGGACAGCTGGTCCTCGACTTACGACCACAATCGCGAACGAGAATTTCCTTTGCTAAGCAAGGTGGTCCTTAAGTGAGTTGCGCCCGATTTTATGTCTCTGCCCCCCTTTTTTTTTTGCAATGGTTGTTAAGGCAATCGCAGCGGTTATTAACTGGATCATGTGGCCGTTAAGCAAATCCAGCTTCCCCCATTAACTTTGCTTGTTGGAAGCCAAGAAGGGAAGGTCACAAACGGTGATCACGTGATCTCAGGACACGGCAACATACATGCCAAGTGGTCGCCAAGTGCTCAGATTTTGATCCCATGACCATAGGAATGCTGTGATGGTTGTTAAGTGCAAGGATAAGTCTCCAGTCACTTTTTTCAGTGACGTTGTAACTGCAAACGGTCAGTAAACAGACAGTTGTAAGACGAGGATTACCTGAATTTGTCAGCTGGAAACAGCCCCAGTTTGAGTTCCGAGTGCTTTGTGACGGGGTGAGCTCCCGTTCCCTGCTCCAGCTCACCTAGCAGTTCAGAAGCATGCAACTGTGAGTAGATAAATAGGTACCACTTTGGTGGGAAGGTAGCAGTGTTCCGTGCACTTTTAACATAGAGCTATGGTGGCCATGCATGACCACTGAAATTGTCTTCGGACAACGCTGGCTTCCTGGGCCAAGAAACGGAGATGAGCACTGTGCCTTAGAATTGGATGCAACTGGACAGGGAAAGCATAACCTAAAGCTGTTTTGGAAATCAAAACTTCCAGGAGCTGCGCAGACTGTAACTCATCCTTCGGTCACCAGAGGAGCCGTCAGAGTGATGACAAACTGTCTAACAAGACATTTTTCTGTCACTTTGGTACCTTGAGGAGACAAATGTCATGGCCTCTGTGGTATGAACGCCTTGCTGATGCCAAGTGTGGCTATCTCAGTATCTCTGCTATTTACAGATATGGTCTGTCACTCAAAGCACACATGTAGGTAGGAGGCATCTCAGCTTAAAGAAATGGATTGAGAAAGGAAGGAAGGAAGGAAGGAAGGAAGGAAGGAAGGAAGGAAGGAAGGGGAGAGAGAGAGAGAGAGAGAGAGAAAAAGAAAGAAAGAAAGAAAGAAAGAAAGAAAGAAAGAAAGAAAGAAAGGAAGAGAAAGAGGGAGATGGGAAGGAAGGAAGGAAGGGAGAAAAAGATAAAAGAAAGAAAAGAAGGAAGGGAGGGAGGGAGGGGGGAGGGAGAAAAGGAGGAAGAAAGAAAGAAAACAAGGAAGGAAGGGAAAGAAAGAAAGAAAGAGGGAGGGGGGAGGGAGGGAAGGAAGGAAGGAAGGAAGGAAGGGAGGGAGGGAAAGATAAAAGAAAGAAAGGAAGGAAGGGAGGGAGGGGGGAGGGAGAAAAGGAGGAAGAAAGAAAGAAAACAAGGAAGGAAGGGAAAGAAAGAAAGAAAGAGGGAGGGGGGAGGGAGGGAAGGAAGGAAGGAAGGAAGGAAGGGAGGGAAAGAAAGAAAGAAAGAAAGAGGGAGCGGGGAGGGAGGGAGGGAAGGAAGGAAGGAAGGAAAAGAGAAAGAAAGAAAGAGGGAGGGAGGGAGGGAGCAGGGGAGAACGGGAGGGAGGGAGGGAAGGAAGGAAGAAAGAAAGAAAGAGGGAGGGGGAGGGAGGGAGGGAAGGAAGGAAGGAAGGGAAAGAGAAAGAAAGAAAGAAAGAGGGAGGGAGGGAGGGAGCGGGGGAGGGAGGGAGGGAGGGAAGGAAGGAAGGAAGGAAAGAAGGAAGGAATTTTTTTTATCCAGAATCTTTGGAGGGAACTTATATAATTTAGTCTCTGACTCACTGGAGTTCAGAGAAATATAAAAATAGATTAAAAAAATGTTCAGGGATATAAGTTGTAACTCAACTGGATGGAGCTCGCCTGGGCTTTGAAAGTGATCTGCGTGGTAATGGCTAATTTTGTGAGGAACATAACCTGCTTTATTAATAGCCAAATTCCGTCCTGATTTCAAAGCCCTTCATTTAGCTAATGAAAGGAAAAGGAGGAGTGGGGGGGGGGACGAACGGACGATGCTGTTTGGAGCTTCGTTTTCAAATGTCGCGGAGGCAACGATCCAGCTGCAGGGAGAATTACACATTTCCTTTCTAGTTTACAAAAAAAAAATGAAATCAGGCATTTGCTTTTCTACCTGAGAAGATCCTTGAAACTAACCAGCTTCCATTGCCATAGAGGCCCAACATCGCTATTATAATTCAAGTCCTTCACCTTTTTCCTAAAATCTGCATCGTCTCAGCTCGGAAGCTTTTCCTCTCTTTCAGAAAGCAAGCAAAGTTAAGCTGGAATGAAGGAAAGCAGACTCAAAAAAAGAAGGAAACGCCAGTTTTTCAACTCCTTTGTAAATGTTTGAGAGATCACCGTGCCTATCATAGGAATCGACAGGCTGACCTCTCCCCATGGTGACCATCTTGTGAGAACGCTCACAACTGTCTTCTCAAAATTCCTAACGTGACCCTTGGCTTAAATATTTCACCTAATCCTGGTTGATATTTCTAGTGAATGGGATCCAGGATACAGCATAACCGGGTTGGAAGGGACTTTGGAGGCCTTCTAGTCCAAACTCCTGCTCAAGGAAGAGACCTTATACCAGGGATGTGCAACCTTACACACTCAAAGAGCCATTTGGACCCGTTTCCCACAGAAAAAAAAACACCGGGAGCCACAAAACCCTTCTTGTGCCTGACTATTTCTTGAGCGGCCACAAAACTAGCATATGTAGTTGAATTAAATGTTCTGTTTTCTTCTGAAACTTTTCCTTTCTTGGATTTGTTCATGGTTGGCCTACCGGGGGTTGAAAAGCTCAATAAATTGCAGGCCGGCGGGTGCCACAGATTGGTGGTTGTGACACATATTTTGAATGACAGGGAGCCGCAGCAAAGGGGTGAAAGATTGGGGCCAAAATTAATATATATCCTTTTAATTGTTTTTAATGTTTGTATTGTATGTTTTTATCTGGCTCTACACCGCCCTGAGTCCCTCGGGAGAAGGTGCGGTATATAAATTTGAGATAAAATAAAATAAATAAATAAATAAAAAGAGCCACAGAGCTGCAGGTTGCTGACCCCTGCCCTATACCATTCTGGACAAATGGTTATCCAACATCTCCTTAAAAATTTCCAGTGTTGGAGCATTTACAACTTTGTTCCAGTAATTAATTGACAGAAAATTTCTCCTTAGTTCTAGGTTGCTTCTCTCCTTCATAAGCACCTCCATCCACTGTTTTTGGTCTTGCCTCTTGTACTCTTTCTGTACTCTTCATATCTCATTGATGCTCAGAATGAAATAATCAAGTAAATATCTCCTTGAAGCGGGGAGAAACTTAATCCTTTTAGCCACTCGGTTAGCAACTCTTACTGAGAGTAACAGAGCAACACAGTTGGAACAGTGGTGGGATTCAAATTTTTTTACTACCGGTTCTGTAGGCATGACTTGGTGGGCGTGGCATGGCTTGGTGGGCGTGGCTTGGCGGACATGGCAGAGGAAGGATACTGTAAAATCTCCATTCCCGCCCCACTCCAGGGGGAGGTTACTGCAAAATCCCCATTTCCTCCCGATCAGCTGGGACTCGGGAAGCAGAGAATAGATGGGGGAGGGCAGTCAGAGGTGGTACTTACTATTCAAAATTTCCACTATCGGTTCTCCAGAACTGGGCAGAACCTGTTGAATACCAATTCTGAGTTGGAAGGGACCTTGGAGGTCTTCTAATCCAACCCCCTGCTCAACCATCCTGTGAATCCAACTCCGGAGAACCTCCGGAGCCCGGGAAAGGCTGTTTTTGTCCTCCCGGAGGCTCGAGGAAAGCCTCCGGAGCCTGGGGAGGGCAAAAACAGACATCCCCTGCCACAGTGCAGGCCACGCCCACCCAGCAACTAGGCAGAGAATTGGTTGCTAAAAATTTTTAATCCCACCCCTGCCTGTTTCGCTGATTTAATCATAGTTAAGTCTTAGGGCTTTGCATAGCATAGCATAGCCTGTTTATAGCTAACCCAGCTAAAAATACATCTTTTGCTGCGTCCGTTCTTTGAATAGAGGCAATTGTGAATAAGGAAATAGATGGAGATGGATGGGCTAACTAGCCCCATATCTAATTCTTAATTATTTAAAGCTGGGTTCACAAATACTGTGAGAAATGTACTTAGAAGTATTGCTTTCTATACATGTAAAAAACCGAGGAAATTGCAATGTCTATCTGCTGGAAAGATCTTGGGATGTCTCTAATTACAGTTGGAAATTTTACAGACCCATTAAAACATGGCTTTTATCTAAAATTACTTTCACTACATTAGTGTTATCCAAATAAATGAAGCGTAGCCTTAAACTATATCCTGTGGAAAGCAGCAGAAAATACAAAAATGGCAGGAGGGAGGGAGGGAGGGAGGAAGGTACAGAAAAACAGAGGGAGGGTGGAAGGAAGGAAGGAGTGGAGGGAGGAAGGAAGGAAGGAAGGAAGGAGTGGAGGGAGGGAGGAGTGGAGGGAGGGAGGAGTGGAGGGAGGGAGGAAGGAGTGGAGGGAGGGAGGAGTGGAAGGACAGAGGAGTGGAGGAGGGAGGGAGGAAGGAAGAAGTGGAGGGAGGGAGGAAGGGAGGAAGGAAAGAATGGCGGGAGGGAGGAGTGGAGGGACGGAGGGAGGGAGGAAGGAGTGGAGGGAGGGATGGAGGGAGGGAGGAGTGGAGGGAGGAAGGGAGGAAGGAAGGAGGGAGGAAGGAAGGAAGGAAGTGATAGTGGAAGGAAAGTTTTTATAAACATCTAAAATAGGTTTAGGATGTCATTACTTCTTTTGCTTCATTCTCCTGCTCAGAGGAAAGTCAATTCCAACATGCCAGCCCAACTTCCATAAAACCATTAAAAAGTTCTTTATACAGTTTTAAGATTTAAAGCTTGAAGATTTTGCCAGTGATACATCCCTCAACTTATTGAAGGAAACCTCGAGTGTCATCCTTCATCCTTGCCACCACCAAGAATAAATATCAAATCTTTTTTTAAATGATATATCACCCGTATTTCTGGGTGTAGAATCTGACCTAAGGTTTTGTTTTTTTCCTCCGGCTGAGCTGCAATGAAGCTCCCAGCGATGATGTCAGTCAGGGGATAATTACATATAATTTTTACAACTCAGGGCATGCAACTCCACAAATGGATAGAAGCCTTTGAAGGAAAGTTAAGTGCAGCTTGACTGTTGTGGCAAATCATCCATGTAGATCCTGTGAATCAATTCCATGCCACATTCAAAGTTATGTGACTTTCGGCTGGCTGGGGCACGCATGCGCGCTGGAGCTGTGCTAGGGCATCGGCTCGCGTGCCCAGAGATATGGCTCTGCGTGCTACCTGTGGCACGCATGCCATAGGTTCGCCATCACGGGTATAGGGTCTTCTACTTGAGCAGGGGGTTGGACTAGAAGACCTCCAAGGTCCCTTCCAACTCTGTGGTTCTGTTACACCTCCTCCCTTGTGCTTGTTTCAGCTCTCCATCAAAAACAATCAAGCAGAACTTTTCCGCCATGTATATGTATACTTCTGAACTAGACTGTGATGTTTCTCTGTGTCATGTATGTGTTGTATGTGTATGTAGGCATCATGTTTATCTTTTGAGAACCGAATGCAATGAAATTTCATTTTAATGTATGCTGATTAGTGTACATTTAAAGTGACAATATTCTATTCTATTCTATTCCATTCCATTCCATTTTTATTCTATTTTCTCCTTCCTCTGCTTCTACTTCTCTCATTTTTCTCCTTCTTTCCCTTCTCCTTCTGCTTCTCCTTCTCCCTCTCCCATTCTCTGCTCTGCTCTGCTCTACTCCTAAAGTTTGTGGCGCTATGGCCAACTTTCCAGGTCTATCATACAATATCTAGTGCTGCAAAAATTGTGAAGAATTACAGTATGTTGCAAAAGGCAGGTTTTTTAAAAAAAAATGAGCCATTTTTTTTCCAAACAGGAAATCCTTCCGTACTTTGTTCGCGTCATCCAGATGCGAATGGCACTTCGGTTGTGCCACACAAATACAATCAAACCCTTAGGATTTGTGCCTGCCAGCGAGTCGCTGGCTGTAAATCCCGCATCCATCCTGTACTAACCCTTCAAATTTCCTCTCGCGAAATCCGAAATCAGTGGCCGCCGTTTGTTTTTATTCTCCCAACAAACCAACCACTAAAACCTTATTTCGGGCTACTTAAAACCCAGTGTTATCTTCGTGTTGTGACAGAGGAATCCTTTGGGTGAAAAAAGAAACCCACGGACGGATTTGGAGAGATTACAAAAGTCCAGATCTTGAGAGCCATCCTCTTGAAGATGCGATGCGGAAGCTTGTGAGAAAGTGACAGACAAGAATCTTCAGCAAAATCAAATCGGCCCCAACAGAAGGAGACCGATTCATGTTTAAACAAGCCAGCATTAAAGTGTTTTTAAACCAGGGATTGGCAACCTGTGGCTCTGGAGCCGCATGTGGCTCTTTCACCCCTCTGCTGCGGCTCCCTGTTGCTCAAAATACGTATCACAACCGCCAATGTGCGACATCCAACGGCACATGATTTATTGAGCTTTTCAACCCCCGGAAGGCCAACCATGGATAAATCCAAGAAAAGAAAAGTTTCAGAAGAAAACAGAACGTTTAATTCAACTACATATGCTAGTTTTGTGGCCGCTCAAGAAATAGTCAGGCAGAGGAAGGGCTTTGTGGCTCCCGGTGTTTTCTTTTCTGTGGGAAACGGGTCCAAATGGCTCTTTGAGTGTTTAAGGTTGCAGACCCCTGTCTTAAACCTTTAAGCCAACAGCTGGAAAAAGCTGGGGGATGAATGGCTGTTCTAATCATGGCCTTTTGGTGGCTTAATCTACACTAATCATTACTTTGGTGGTTAGCAAACAGGACCAGAAACACCAATCAAGTCTACACCTGCAGGAAATGAAGAAGAAATCTCACCAGGGAATCATTTTTGGTCAGATCAGCTCAATCCCAACCATTAGGGAGGGGGGCAGTTTGTTGTTGAGAAGCAAACATCTCTAAAGGTAAATGTTCCCCTCGCACATATGTGCTAGTTGTTCCTGACTCTAGGGGGCGGTGCTCATCTCCGTTCCAAAGCCGAAGAGACAGTGCTGTCCGAAGACGTCTCCGTGATCATGTGGCCAACATGACTCAACACCAAAGGCGTACAGAACGCTGTTCCCTTCCTACCAAAGGTGATCCCTATTTTTTCTACTTGCATTTTTTAACATGCTTTCGAACCGCTAGGTTGGCAGAAGCTGGGACAAGTCACAGGAGCTCACCCCATTACGCGGCACTAGGGATTCGAACTGCTGAACTGCCGACCTTTCGATCGACAAGCTCAGCGTCTTAGCTACTGAGCCACCGCATCCCCTAAGCAAGAATCTCTATGAACTGGCTAATGCGGAGATATTTCTGGGCCACTTCAAGGCTACAAGATCAACCTATCGGTTGCCTTTGTCTCAATTGAAAGCAAAAACCGACAAAGAAATATATTGTTGGTTGGATGGCAATAACAGAATAACAGAGTTGGAAGGAACCTTGGGAGTCTTCTAGTCCAGCCCACTGTTCAAACAGTAAACTCTATATCATTTCAGACAAATGGTTGCCCAATCTCTTCATAAAAACCTCCAGTTTTGGAGCATCCACAACTTCTGGAGGCAAATTGTTCCACCGATTAATTGTTCTCACTGTCAGGAAATTTCTCCTTAGTTCTAAGTTGCTTCTCTCCTTGATTAGTTTCCACCCATTGCTTCTTGTCCTGTCCTCAGGTGCTTTGGAGAATAGCTTGGCTCCCTCTTCTTTGGGGCAGCCCCTGAGATATTGGAAGACTGCTATCATGTCTCCCCTGGTCCTTCTATTCATTAAACTAGACATACCCAGTTCCAGCAACCGTTCTTCATATGTTTTAGCCTCCAGTCCCCTAATCCTCTTGGTTGCTCTTCTCTGCACTCTTTCTAGAGTCTCTACATCTTTTTTTATATCGTAGTGACCAAAACTGGATGCCGTATTCCAAGTGTGATCTCTTTGGCCTCTCGACATCTTTTCTCATATCTTCTGCTCACCTTAAGCTGCCCATTTTTGTACAATGTGACCAGGGTTGGGCTTCAAAAATTTTAGCAAGGGGTTCTCTGCCCGGCTGCTGGGTGGGCGTGGCCATGGCGGGCGTGGCCTATTCAGCCTCCTGCACCACAGCAAGGGGGGGGCTTTCTGTCCTCCCAAGGCTCCGGAGGCTTTTCTTGAGTCTCCGGGAGGGTGAAAATGGTCTCCCCAGGTTCCGGAGGCCCTCTGGAAACGGGCCCGTTTCCGGCCTTCCTGAACTTCCAGTAGGCCCATTTTTCTCCCTCCCCGAGTCTCCGGATGTGCCGCACTTACTTGCATCCAAAACGGGCCGCATGGGGACTCCTGGGAGGGGCGCCAGCCAGGAGTGGGATTTGGGGATTCTCCGAACTGCACAGAATCTTAGCTAAAGGTTCTCCCGAACCCCTACGAACCCCCCAGGAGCCCAACCCTGAATGCGGCTCAAGGTTAGAACCCCCTCTTCCAAACTGAAGTGGTTCGGTCCAGAAGGGTCTGTGCCCCTGAGAAAGAAAGAGCATCTCTATTCCTTAAGAATTGTCAGACTGCCATTTTTAGAAATTCCAGCCAGTACAACAAAAGGTGTAGAGCAGTGTTTCTCAATCTTGGAAGCTTGAAGATGGGTGGACTTCAACTCCCAGAATCCCCCAGCCAGCAGCGCTGCTGGCTGGGGGATTCTGGGAGTTGAAGTCCACCCATCTTCAAGCTACCAAGGTTGAAAAACACTGGTGTAGAGATTAAAAAACATGCTGAGAACCGTAGGCCAGTATACAGTGATAATTTTTTTTTCCTGGAGTGTGCTATTTCAGGTCATGGAAGGAAAAGGAGATTTTGTGAATCAGCCAAGCTTTATTTAAAAAAAAAAACCAAAAAAACCCACTTTGTTAGGGATTGTGGTAACGAACAGCCGCTGTTTTAAAACTTACACAGTCTAAAGATAAAGATCTTTCTGATGAGCTTGGGTTTTGAGCTTTTGTAAACTCTGGATGTTCTGTTGACACAGCACTCTGTAATTTCAATTACAGGGCCTAACTTAATTAGAAGCGCCGCTAATTAGTTTCAAAAAAGAACTGGCAACTGCTGTAAATACCCACCAGAAAGCAGATCGAGAGAGCAAATGTTACTTCTTGGGAAAGCAACCTTTCCATGCAAGGGCAATTTCAGATCCACCTGATGAAAGGGGGCGGCTCTTGAGCAGGGAAAATCACAAGAAGTCAGATTGGTCAGCCTTTGCAAGATAGGGAACATACCAAATGAGCTAAATTTAATTTACTCTAAGGCTACATTAACAGAATCTTGCAAGTCTGAAAGTACAGATCTCTCACCGTCTCCTTTATATCCTTAGACACTAGGGAGGGTCCCTTCTTGAGTCTCTTTCTCCGCCCATTATGTAACTGTGGGCTATGCTGTCTCTTATCGGACTGCTCCCTAGGCAGCCTCTCTTCTCTCCTTTTCTGCCCCAACTCCCAAGGTCATTCCCACCTACCATTATAACCGCCTCCTTTACAGCCCGAGAAACTAGGGATGGTCCCTTCTTGAGTCTCTTTCTACACCCATTAGAAAGCTGAGGGCTATGCTGTCCATTATCTAATCATTCCCTAGGCAGCATCTCATCTCCCCGTCTTCCAAGGTTTTTCCCACATAGCATTACAGCCCTCTTCTTTACATCCCAAGAAACTAGGGAGGGTCCCTTCTGAACCTCTTGACCTGTCCATTGTCCAGCTGCAAGCTAAGCACTCCCTTATCTGACCGCTCCCCTGGCATCATCTCTTCGCCCTATCTCCCAAAGCCTTTTCCACATACCATTACAGTCATATCTTTTACAGCCTGAGAAACTAGGGAGGGTCCCTTCTGAGTCTCTTTCTCCACCCATTATGCAGCTGTGGGCAATGCCATCTCTTATCGAACTGCTCCCTAGGCAGCCTCTCTCCTCTCTTTTTCTGCCCCAGCTCCCAAGATCTTTCCCACCTGCCATTATAGCCGCCTCCTTTACAGCCCGAGAAAATAGGGAGGGTCCCTTCTTGACTCTCTTTCTCCACCCATTAGGAAGCTGAGGGCTATGCTGTCCATTATCTAATCATTCCCTAGGCAGCATCTCATCTCCCCAGCTCCCAAGGTTTTTCTCACATAGTATTACAGCCCTCTCCTTTACATCCCAAGAAACTAGGGAGGGTCCCTTCTGAGTCTCTTTCCCCACCCATTATGCAGCTGTGGGCTCTCTGCCTCTTATCTGACCATTCCCTAGGCAGCATCTCTTCGCCTGGTCTTTTAAGGTCATTCCCCTATATACCATTACAAAATGGGAAGCTGAAAAGAAGTAAGATTCTTCTTAGATCCATCTTAGACTGCAGATCCGTTTACAATCAGTCCAGGTAAGATCAGCAAATGTGCAATTCAGCCACAATATAAAAAATGTGGGTACAAAGTTGGGTACAGCTCAGATATAATAACCCTCACATATCAACTGTAAATTATAAAAGGAATGACCTGTCCTTCAATTCCACAGAGATCAAGATTATGTCATCTCATGGTTAGGAGACTACTTAAGAATCTCAATATTCCATTCAGTGAAGATGATTGGATAAATATGTAGCAATGAAGTTGAATTTGCAAATCTCTCAATGTCTCTTCGTACATATACGGGTACAATAGCAGAGGAAAGCTGCATCATCCTTTGGTGAGTTGTTAAATTACATTGCTATTCTTTTTTTTTTATTTATTTAAATTCCCCCTTCATTATTTTTAGAAATAATTCAAGGTGGCAAACATATCTAACCCATGTCCCTCCTCCTATTTTCACCAAAACAACAACCCTGTGAGGTGAGGTGTGCTAAAAGAGAGAGACTGGCCCAAAGTCTCCCAGCCAACTTTCATGCCTAAATCAGGACTATAACTCACTCTCTCCCGGTGATTGGCCCAAAGTCTCCCAGCCAACTTTCATGCCTAACGTGAGGACTAGAATTCACCATCTCCTTGTGATTGGACCAAAATCACCTAGCAGGCTTTAATGCCTAAATCAGGACTATAACTCACTGTCTCCTGGCGATTGGCCCAAAGTCACCCAGCTGGCTCCTAAAGCAGAACTAGAACTCACCATGTCCTGTTTTCTAGCCTGATGCCTTAACCACTAGACCGAACTGACGGTATCTAATATTTGCACTTCTTGTTCGGTCTGTTGTGCCACTGCTGGAACACACAGTTAAGAGGACAGGGTACGGTCAAAAAAGCCAACACAAAGCAATGAATAAAGAGCACGGTGACGCAGTGGTTAGAGTGCAGGACTGCAGGCTACTTCTGCTGACTGCCGGCTGCTGCAATTTGGCAGTTCGAATCTCACCAGGCACAAGGTTGACTCAGCCTTCCAGCCTTCCTTCCGAGGTGGGTAAAATGAGGACCCAGATTGTTGGGGGTGATGTGCTGACTCTGTAAACTGCTTAGAGGGGACTGTAAAAGCACTGTGAAGCGGTATATAAATCTAAGTGCTATTGCTATTGTCCGTCCTTCCTTCCTTCCTTCCCAGTGGTCAGAATGCAGTATTACATGCTGACTCTGCCCACTGCCAGGAGTTCAATCCTGACCGGCTCAAGGTTGACTTAGCTTTCCATCCTTCCAAAGTGGGTAAAATGAGGACCCAGATTGTTGGGGTTGATGTGCTGACTCTACAAACTGCTTAGAGAGGGCTGTAAAAGCACCATGAAGCGGTATATAAGTCTAAGGGCTATTGCTATCTAGTTTGTATGGACACAACAGCTTTAATGGCATCATTTCGGCTGCCATTTTTAAAAACCCTTTTGACCATCTCTGAATGCAGACTTGGCTTGCTTCTAAGGTGGCAAACATAGAATTTATGCATTAGTACATCTTAGCTGCTTGGGAAAAATAAAACAGGCTTAATTTCCCAGCCGAAATGCTTAAGCCTGATATGGTTGCCTACCTTACACAGGGGGAGAAAAATATTAAAATATATGGTTACAGAACATCCCTCCACCCCCAAAGATGGAAAAACAGAGTTTGCATCATTTTTAACCCTGGTACTATCATCAAGGAGATCATGAAGAACGGTTGCAGGAACTGGGTATGTCTAGTTTAATGAAAAGAAGACTAGG
The DNA here is from genome assembly GCF_059756535.1 of Pantherophis guttatus. NCBI lineage: Eukaryota > Metazoa > Chordata > Lepidosauria > Squamata > Colubridae > Pantherophis > Pantherophis guttatus. The sequence continues at coordinate 9,631,786 of NC_142079.1, read as the reverse complement.
GGAGATATGATAGCAATCTCCCGATATCTCAGAGGCTGCCACAAAGAAGAGGGAGTCAAGCTATTCTCCAAAGCACCTGAGGGCAGGAAAAGAAGTGATGGGTAGAAACTCATCAAGGAGAGAAGCAACCTAGAACTAAGGAGAAATTTCCTGACAGTGAGAACAATTTATCAGTGGAACAACTTGCCTCCAGAAGTTGTGGATGCTCCAACACTGGAAGTTTTTAAGAAGATGCTGGATAACCATTTGTATGAAGTGATGTAAGGTTTCCTGCCTAAGCAGGGGGTTGGACTAGAAGACCTCCAAGGTCTCTTCCAACTCTGTTATTCTATTCTATTCTATTCTATTCTATTCTATTCTATTCTATTCTATTCTGGTGAACCTTTGGGAGCCATTTTTTTACTGGGGGAGGGGCGATAAACGTCTTGCAAATAAAGGGGGAAATATCCTGATGAGACTGACCAAAGAAGACAGGTTAAAATCAATCTCTGCGGGCAAATAAAACCGGATTTATCACCGGGCCAAAAGGCAAAATTTGCTTGCTTTTTAAGGATTTTTTTTTTTTAGCTTTCCCTTCTCTGGCACTGGAGGACTGCATGGTTTGGCAGAAAGAAAAGGAGGAAGAATCTGCGCTGGAGAGAATTTTTCATATAAATGGCTCCTTCTATTTATAAATGGAATATTCCCAATATAGTTGAACGAGCGTGGTCCAGCATACCAGAGAAGACAGCTTTGAATGCAGGGAATGGAGGGGGAAAAAAAAACAACCATTGAGGAGTAAAGAGGCAGCGATGGGGGGGGGGAGAGGAGGAGGCTTTGAGAATTTTGACCCTTCCCCTTTGATCGTCAGCCTGCTATTTCGGCCCACCGTGGAAACCTTGGTCTCTGGTTAGGTAGCTGGACGAGAAGTCGCCAACGGGATAAATTATGCTTCTACCGCAGCTGGAGCTAACGTCAGAAATAGGTCTCCTAAATTTAGTTATTTCAATTCTTTTGGGGGGTGGGGAGATGAGGGCTGGTGGGGTCTGAAGAGAGAAGCCAGCCATTGTCATTCTCCTGGTGGTCTCCTAGGCATCGAAATTGGGGGGAGGGTGTACATAGGATGTTGATTTGAGCTCCTTTCCGAGTTCTTTCAAAGTCTTTACATCCATAGTTTGGTCTAGTGGTTAAGGCACCAAGCTAGGAGGTGAGAGACGGTGAGTTTTAGCCCTGCTTCAGGCATGAAAGCTGACTGGGTGACCTTGGGCCAATCACCAAGTGATAGTGAGTTCTAGTTCTACCTTAGCTGGCTGGGTGACTTTTAGACCAATCGCCAGGTGATGGTGAATTGTAGTTCCACCTTAGCTGGCTGGGTGACTTTTAGACCAATCACCAGGTGATGGTGAGTTGTAGTTCTACCTTAGCTGACTGGGTGACCTTGGGCCAATCACCAGGTGATGGTGAGTTCTAGTTCTACCTTAGCTGGTTGGGTGACTTTTAAACCAATCACCAGGTGATGACGAGTTTGTCCTGCCTAAGCTAACTGGGTGACTTTTTTTTTTTTGCTTTAATTTGTATGCCGCCCTTCTCTGGAGACTCAGGGTGGCTTACAATGCGTTAAGCAATAGCTTTCATACTTTTGTATATTTATACAAAGTCAGCTTATTGCCCCCACAAACTGGGTCCTCATTTCACCTACCTTAGAAAGGATGGAAGGCTGAGTCAACCTTGAGCCTGGTGAGATTCGAACCCTGCAGTAATTGCAAGCAGCAGATGTTAATAACAGTGCTTTAGTCCACTGTACTACAGGGACTTTAGGCCAATCACCAGGTGACAGTGAGTTCTAGTTTCTACCTTGGGCATGAAAGCTGGCTGGGTGACTTTTGGGCCAGTCCGTCTCTCCTCAGCCAAAATCTACCTCACAGGTGTGGTTGTGGGGAAAATAGGAGGAAGGAATATTAGATATGTTCGCCCCTTTTGAGTTATTTTTATAAAACTAATAAAAGCAGGATATAGATTAAATAAACAAACACACAGTTGGAAAGTAATTGAAGACACGGGCTCCATCTGAGATGGTGGATTGGCACCAGGAGGTCTCCAGGTCCATGAGTGGAGTTCCCTCTGAAGAACATCTGGCTACCTATATCGGTTGAGTCCCAAATGGGACAAAACAGATCTTCTACAATAATCCCTCCCTGCCTCTTGAGGGTCAGTGTAAGTAGGATAAAATAAATAGAATAAAAATAGAGAAATTCCCCACCATCATCATCAAAGGAGGAGCTGGAAAACCTGTGAAATACACTCGTTGATAAAAATTTCCACTACCGGTTCTCCAGAACTGGTCAGAACCTGCTGAAACCCATCTCTGATTAAATGTCAATAAACAAAGCACAAACCACCATTCAAACAGTCCCCGTAAAATAATTGAGGCATATACCAAACCCTAAATCTACTCTTGTACAACTCAGAAGCATGATTAGATCCACGCAACAGAGATCTCGACCACGAAAAGAATCTTGTAGGAAAACATTGACAAAACAGATCCCCAAGGAATATTGAGAAGGCCCATAGAGAAATCATGTTCGGAGCAAGGATAACTGTTTTAACTAAAAAGTAGATAAAAAGTAAGTTGTGTATAAATATTAGCCCTCACGTTTTTTTTAAAAAAAACACAGGTTTTAAATGTTTTTTTTCCCCCATGGGAAGGGAGGACAAACAAACTTGTAACTTGGCTACTATTTTGCAAGTTGCAAACTACTGCTTTTGGTTCAGACAGCTTATTCATTCCTGTAAAAATATGTATTTCTTTTATTTTAAAGAGCTGGGACAATAGGTTTCAGCGAAAGTGAAGTATGCAATTAACTCAGAAACAAATCAACCAGCCATTTAAAGGAAAAGGAAACAAGAGGGAGGGAGGGAGGAGATAGAGACAGAAAGACAGACAGACAGAAAGAAAGGGGGGGAGAGAGAGGGAGGGAGGGAAAAAGGAACAAAGGAAAGAGAAGATGGAGAGAGAGACAGAAAGACAGACAGAAAAGTAGAGAAAGAAAGAAAGAAAGAAAGAAAGAAAGAAAGAAAGAAAGAAAGAAAGAAAGAAAGAAAGAAAGAAAGAAAGAAAGAAAGGAGGGAGGGGGAGGGAAGAAGGAACAAAGGAAAGAGAAGATGGAGAGACAAACACAGACAGAAAAGTAGAGATACAGAGAGAAAGAAAGAGAGAAAGGAAGGAAGGAGGGAGGGAGGGAGGGAGGGAAGAAGGAACAAAGGAAAGAGAAAATGGAGAGAGAGACAGAAACACAAACAGAAAGGTAGAGAGACAGATGAAAGAAAGAAAGAAAGAAAGAAAGAAAGAAAGAAAGAAGAGAGGCAGAGAGAAAGTGGGAGGGAGAGAGAGAAAGAAGGAAGGAAGGAAGGAAGGAAGGAAAGGAAGAAAGAAAGAAAGAAAGAAAGAAAGAAAGAAAGAAAGAAAGAAAGAAAGAAAGAAAGAAAGAAAGAAAGAAAGAAAGAGAAGACTCGATTAAAAAACCAAGTAGGAAAAAAATCTTAGAGACAACATTTCATGAACAACCTCTTGGGGATTTTTTTTATTATTATCCTGACACAGAAGCTTAAATCTACTAAACATCCTTTCTTCCCCCCCTTACTGCTCTATGACTGAAAATCGGAGTGGAGGTGAGGCAGTACACCTGAGCAGGGGGATGCTAAAGAAGAGAGAACATTCTTTCCATTGCTTGTGCCCCCCATCCTTCACTTCCTCCACCAAGCCTGGCCGAGTCCTTCAACGACACTTCCCCTTCCATCATTGCCATCCAGGACAAATCTAGGCCATTTCTGCTAGACACAAACAGGCTAATAACCCATTAGAGGAGCGGAGATAGCCAGCATTTATCTTTCTAGCTGACATGCCATTTTAGGATCAAGTTACAAGGGCTTCAAAAAGGCATTGGAAATCGGTCCACAAATATATCCACAAAGATACAGCCCAGTCCAAATCGAGAAAACAAACAAACAAACATTTCCAGTCCAAACCAAGTAAAAATAAAATATCAGAAGAAAATGAAGAGCATCACACAAAGAGAAATAGAGAGAGAGAGAGATACACAGAGAGAGAGAGAGATACACAGAGAGAGAGAGAGATACACAGAGACAGACATAGAGAAAGAGAGGCAGAGAGATACAGAGAGAGAGAGAGAGACAGAGAGAGAGAGAGACAGAGATACAGCGAAAGAAAGATACACACAGAGAGAGACAGAGATACACACAGAGAGAGAAAGATACAGAGACAGACATAGAGACAGAGACAGAGAGACACAGAGAGAGAGAAAGATACAGAGACAGACATAGAGACAGAGACAGAGAGACACAGAGAGAGAGAAAGATACATACACAGAGAGACATACAGAGATAGAGATAGAGAGAGAGAGAGAGAAAGAGAGAGATACACACACAGAGAGAGAAGATATATATATAGAAAGAGATTTAGAGAGAGAGATACAGAGAGAGAGAGAGAGATACAGAGAGAGAGACACACACACACAGAGAGAGGGAAGATATAAATATAGAAAGATTTAGAGAGAGAGATACAGAGAGAGATAGAGAGATAAAGAGAGAGGGAGAGAGAGGCGCACACTAATCTCCCCTTAGAATTATAAGATAACCTTTATTGTCACTTTTTTCCTGTGAACACACTGGCACACAATAACGAATGACATTCTGGGGCCCGCTCTCAAAAGAAAATAAACATATAACCATACACACAATGCACACACATGTACATATGATTGAGATATATATATATACATATTATACATACATTACACACACACATTAATCTCAGTCCATTTTGAAGACCTGGCCTTCAGAGTTTATATACGAATGTGATCGTTTCACGAGGAACGTTGCAGGACTTACCAACAAATCTAAAGCAGCTCTAAAACGCTGCTAAAATGGAAGTTTCCAACTCAAAACGTTTTGCAAAAATCAAAAATTACAAAGCGAATCCTTCTTTTTCGTGCCACGCCAACTCATGGCGGCATCTTTCGTTCTTTCTTTTTTTTTAAAGAGTCCAACTTTGAAACCCAGATGGGAAAGTGGGGAGGGGGATGGGGAAACCATTGGGGAGGTGGTGGATTTCCAAAGCAGAACTAAACTTCTCCACCGTTAAAACGGTGATGGCTGATAATAATGATGAGTCGGGGAGAAACAGCTCTGCCAGCTGTTTTGTGCCTCCAGATCCTGGAAAAATTCTCCTCCCCCTCCCCAATTACCACCCGGGGGGGCTCCTAAAGGATTTCCTCCCCAACTTAACCAGAAATTTGTTGCAAAAGGATGGGGTAGAACGAAGACAGGGGAGGGGGTGGGAAATGGGGGAGGGGAGGCTGGAATGGGGAAAATAAACAAAATCTGGGTGCCTTTTTTTGGCTCGAAGGCCTGCTGATCAGGCTGGCACAGCCTAAGGAACCCAAGATTTAATTTTGCGGCTCAACTGCATCCAAGGTTCCCCACTTCCCAGAAGGTTGTTTACTTAAAATAACACAGCTCAAACACCCTTCTTTACCCCCCCACCACCACCACCACACCCCAAATGAAAAGCTGTGGATGGGTGAAAAAAAATTGACCGCAATAATTCAGTTTTGTTTTTGTTTTTTTTTTAAAAGGCCAGCAAAATCATTCTCAATGAGAAAAGGATGTACGTGCCGGAGAAGCCTTACAAAGTCAAAAAATCTTCCCCACCCTCTTCCCAAATAGCATCAGTCCCGAGAGAGAAACCTGCACCGTATTCTCAGCCAAAAAAAAAAACAAAAAAACATTTCTTTCTTTTTTTTTTAAATCTTCCTCCCCTGGAGCAATCCGGTGGTGCTGGCAGCTCACCGGTCCCATGTCCCAGAGGATTAGAAACCTCCATAGGTCCTTGTTATATATAGATATATTTTAAAGGAAGGGTGGATGGAGGGAAGAGGAAAAGAGAGAGAGAGAGAAAAGAGCTGCATTGGACTTACGTGAAGACGAAAAAGAGCGAAGTTGACCCCACTAATAAGGCGGCTGCGGTAGAGACGGGGATGTATTTTGTCGGTTTAAATCTTTTTCCGATACTGCTGGGCATTCTGTGGATTATACATCACTGTGCGTTAATCCAGAGTATCCGAGAGGCACTGGGGAGCCAGAGAGAGAGCCAGAGAGAGAGAGAGAGAAAGAGAGAGAGAGAGAGAGAGAAAGAGAGAAGGGGGGGGAGAGAGGACTAGGGCGTGGGGGAAGCCCCCGAGATGAAGGTCTTGCACTGCAGCGAGATCAAGCGAGGGGAGGGAAAAAGGGGTAGGAAGAGGAGGAAAGAAAAAAGGGGGGAAATTGAGACAGAAAGGGGGAGGGAGAGAAAGAGAGAAGAGGGAGGGGGGAAAAGGGATGGATAACAGCTGACCTCTTTTGCACAGGAAACTCAACCCACATAAGCCATCCCACTTGGCTGATGTCAACCAACCCCTTAAGGTAGCACTGCAGAGAGAGAGAGAGAGAGATGGAGATGATGGTGCTGGAAACAGATTTAGGAAGCAGCCATAGAGAGGAAAAAAAGGAAACGCCTGAAGCTCATCAGATGCCTCCTCAACCTCCTGCCTCTGAAGGCCTGCTCTCTTGCGGCTGAGCTGCAGCGGATTCCATTTTCTTCTTCTTCTTCTTCTTCTTCTCCAGACGAGATCCTTCAAGATCCCATCGCATCTTTGCAACCGAACTGCCACCCGGGGGAGGCGCAGAGGCAGAGCGAAGGAGAGATCCAGCAGATGGAGAGGAGGAGGATGGAGAAGGCAGAAAGGGTTACCGATTTCTTCGCCCCGCTGGCCATGGGAGAAGTTTTTGGGAGGGCGAAGGAGAAGATTTCCCCTTGGGATGTGGGCGGCCTTCCAAGTGGGTGAAGTCCGAAGGGCCAAGAATGAATCAAAGAAGAAAAAGGAAGAGGAACATAACAGCTCCACACCAGAGCCAGCTTGCTCCATAGAGCGGGGATTCTGGAGAATTTGAGACCTTAACATTATTTGATGCTACGTTGCTCCATCTCAGCTTTTTATACATAGTCAACAAGCCTCCTCCCAAAACAAACCCCCACATTTTTGTGTTTTCCATGGGTGGGGTATTACAACTCCCACAATTGTTGAGCTCCATAAGGGGAGAAGAATGAACACTTTGGATCAGGTGTGAAAAAAAACCCTCTCTCTTGGCCTTGCATTTAAACCCTTCTCCTGTTTTTCTTCATGTACTCTGAAAAAATGTTATTTCTCTATTTTATGGTTGACACCCTTTGGCTTCAGCTTGACAATTCCAGGGGGAAAAAACGGGGTGGGGGGTAACAGATTGCTCGATTTAGGGTTTTTTGTGGGTGTATGTACAGGGTGCGAATTACCTTGTGTATTACATAAATGTTGATATATAAATAGCACGACCGAATTATCTACAGAACCCAGGCGGACCTAGCAACAGAGTTCAGCCTGCATTAAGTAGACAGCCAGGATTAATAAACAGGCTGAATTTTACGATTATCTTAATTTCTCCCACCTTTAGCTGCAAGGGGTTGCAAAGGAAGTGAGGGCCATTTCTGCTCAGGGCTGCAGTTTCAGAATGGGCCTTCTGTCCACGCTGTCTTTCTGGTTGTGCGCCACAGAATAGGGTGGGAACCAAAACAGGCACCTGCCTTTAATTAGCCCAGTCAGAAATGTGAAGGATTCCAGTACACCCATAAGCAAAAACAGATTTTTTGTTTTGTTTTGATTTTTTTTTTTTTTTTTTGCATCCATTCTAACCATTGTTGCAAAATACTGCAATGCATCCTGTTTGGAGCACAATTGGAGGTTGTTGTTTTTTCCCTTCACGGACGGAGTTGGAAAGTTGAACCTTGCTTTATGTTTCAGCGTGGTCATTTGCCCGAAATCTGCCCGCAAGAAGACAACCTGTGGACCACGTCAGGTTTCAAAGTCCTTTTCAATTGCCGTTGGCAGGAAGTTAGGGAGAAAAAAGCCATGGTGAGCAAGTTCCAGAAGTGGCAGGTTGCCACCACTGCCTTCCCAAACTTGTCTCCCAGATGGGTCTGCCTACAACACGTACAGATGTGTTCGCTGTTTTTTAAAATTTGATTTCTATGCCGCCCTTCTCCGGAGACTCAGGGCGGCTTACAATGCGTTAAGCAATAGCCTTCATACTTTTGTATATTTATACAAAGTCATCTTATTGCCCCCACAAACTGGGTCCTCATTTCACCTACCTTTGAAAGGATGGAAGGCTGAGTCAACCTTGAGCCTTGGCGAGATTCGAACTTACAGTAATTGCAGACAGCTGGTATTAATCACAATGCTTTTAGTCTGCTGAGCTACCAGGCCCGTTGCATAATCCACGCGCAATTTTGCACCCGTGATGCAACAGCTGGCGCTTTGCTTTGGAGATGACTTTTTGTCTATTGTGCAGGAACAAACCTGATGGAGTGAAGGGCAGGGATTAATGTCCACACCTCAATTTGATTGCAAAGGCCTTCTTTTTTTAAAATATATAAATACATATTTATTAATATTTAAATATTTATTGATAATAGGAGGATTTGAGAGAACAGCACTGATGAAACAGGCTCTGTATTACCGGTACTAATTTAAAAAATAGCCTTTCAGTCAGGGTGGATTTGATTTAAATCACGATTTAAATCACTAGTAAAAAGGGTTGATTTATTTTTTTATATATTTTTAATATTATATTATATATATAAAATTTGATTTATATGCCGCCCTTCTCCGGAGACTCAGGGCGGCTTACAATGTGCTCAGCAATAGCCTTCATCCTTTTGTATATTTATACAGTCAGCTTATTGCCCCCATAACTGGGTCCTCAATTTACCTACCTTAGAAAGGATGGAAGGCTGAGTCAACCTTGAGCCTGGCGAGATTTGAACCTGCAGTAATTGCAGGCAGCTGGTCTTAATAACAGGGTGTTTAAACCACTGTACTACCAAGGCTCCTTTTTATTCGACATTTACATCTTTAAAATCTTAAAAGTTACATTTTTACAGCTTTCCAATACCTGCATCTTGAGTAATACGCATTTTATCCTTCGGCCCATTATATATATATGCATTTTGTTTGTTACATACTTATTCGAAGTATGCAAAGGCCTTCTAAGCAGATTTCAGGCAAAAACTCTGGGGAAAAGTGTGTGGGGGGGAAGGAGATTGAAACTGCAGTTGTCCTAACTGGATCCCTTAAATTCCCATCCCTGCCACTCTTTTTGAGGTAACCTGCCAACCTTCCAAGTGTACGTACACACACACATACATACACACAGGCCTGAAGGCCCTGGGGTGACTTTCACTGGGTTTAGAAGTTAAGCCAGATCAGGGTCGATTCAATACTTAAAAGAGTAGCAGGAAGTCCGAGTAGATGGGGGAAGTCCGAAAGCTTCCAAGATGATGGGAGATGGTGAAGTTTGCCAAGATGATATCATCACCATGATTCAAGTGTGAATTCAAGGTCTTTGGCTTGCCTCTTTAAACGATTCGCTCTGACATGCATCATCACCGGTTGGGGCTTAGCTAGGCGATGAAGGTTCTCGCCCTCGTCCATCTAATTGATTTCGTTAAGAGTTTAAAAGTTGGGCTAACTTCTACGTAATGATATCAAAGCAGTATTGCCAACTCGGTGGGTCTTTTCCTCAAGTTAGACATGTACGTGCGATCTAACCTTATCAACTTACCTGGGGTCCTTGGTGGTCTCCGAGCTTGGTGGTTTTCTGGCAGACGTTTTATTAACCAACTAGGTAACATCATCAGTGCTGGTAGGGAGGAGGGTTTGTAAAGGAGGACTGTAGAGTCCTTGGCGCCAAGTTTGGTGGTTTTCTTGCAGAACTTTCATTTCCAAACTAGATAACATCATCAGGGCTACCGGATCTTATTGAGCAAAAGACAATTGTCCTCTGGAGCATCTTTATCTATCGTACTACCTTTACCTATCTAGCTTCCTTTTTATTTCATTTTTTATGGTTGTTGAGTAGCCCATGGCAAGATAGGCCGCAAATAAATCTGATTGAGAATCTTGCCACCAAGAGCTAGGAATGCTCTTCCTCTGGAGATGATGGGGACCGAGTTTAAGGTTTGGCTGTACTATCTTCAAAAGCTGAGGTAGCCAGCTAATAAAACCACGTTCTCAATGTCATACTCTTCTTCAGATCCGTTTTGTTGCTCCAACAAGCAGTCTCCGAGATTAAGCAGTAAAGGTGCTTGGCAAACTCGGTTGCCAACGCAGTACGAAGTTGTACAATACTGTACAAAGTTACTGTAGAAAACACAGCTTGCAGTGAACATTATCGCAAAATCATATTGATGCAACTGCGCACGCTTTATCAGACCCCTTACTATTTTGTTTTCACCTGTTTTGTCAGAAACGGTCATCTATATATTATCTTCAGATTTTTAGTGCAAAGGCTAATGTGCGTATCTTGCAGGCGCTCAGATTTTTTTTTACCAAGGACCTTGTAGCCTTTATTATCCAAATTTGCTTTCGTTACAATGCAAAAAGAGATGAATTATTCATAACAGCTTCAAATAGCTTACGTGGTTACGATTTAGGGAATAAATCCAACTGATCCACCCCAACTTTACCAATGTCTATGTATTGTATTTATGTTGCAATGCAGTTACGACCCATCCATTAGCATTATTTTGCTATTATTGTGCACAATATTGAGCCATTCTTCAAATTCGTTTCAGGAATCCTGCTAAGGCGGCAAAAATGTCCTAGAAAGAGGTTTGTGTGTGTTTGTTTGTGTATTAACTGCTGGCAACTGCCTGGACATGTCCCTACAGTTTTCTTGGCAAGGATTTTCTCCTTCCTCGAGAGAAAGGGACTGGCCCCAAGGTCACGCAGTCAGTTTCATGCCTTAAGCAGAACTAGAACTCACAACCTCCTGGTTCCTAGTGCTACACGTAGTCCTCGAATTACAAGTTAATTTAGTGACCAAAGTTATGACACCACTGAGAAAGGGGACTTATGACTGTTTTTCACACTTACGACCACTGCAGCATCCCTGGGATTCAAATTCAGAGGCTTGGCAACTGACTCATATTTATGACGGTTGCGGGGTAAAACTTAAACTGTGTCACTTAGCAATGTAAACGTTTAGGCTCAATCGTGGTCGTAGGTCGAGGACTACCTGTATTCCAAACTGGCTCCCTAGACAGGGTTGCAGAAGTGCAAATGATAAAAAACTGCAGCTTTATTTATTTACTCGTACAAGCCAAGCGGCCGACTGTGAGAAACAGAAGTTTGCTGCAGCGCATTCCAGGGTATTGATTTAATAAGCTTCAACCTGCAGTAACTCAAGACACCAATCCGATTTCCAATTAAAAATAAGATGGCACGTATTTCTTTTGTAGCATCTTACTTTATACTCCTGGTTTCTTTTACACAGCATCGTTGAAACATCGTTTTTTTTTTAATATATAAAGTTAAACAAACACTATATAAATCCTGTCGGTATGGCTTCGTTTCTCTTTCAGAACATGTTTCCACCATTAAAAAAAAAATTGCAAGGAGAAGAGGCCTTGGAAAAAGCACATACAAGCTTTGCATTTTACAAAGGGAGCGAACAGAACAGGCAACCTGCATAGTACACATTTACACACAGCAACAATGGATGCAATTGTTCCCTTTCTCCCCCTGTCCCCCCCCTCCCAAACCCAAAGTGACAGATGAGGAGCTGCACTAAAGAGTCACATTCAACAGGTGCTCTTCCCTTCTTCGCACATCATTCACTTTTTATGTCCCAGAAATTACAATACAGTCGTTAAATAGCTCAAAGGGCAGATCAAGTTTACACGCACAAGTTATCCTGAGACCATAGAGATCGACGGTTCTAAGAACCAAAAACACAACACACCGAATTGTAGCTTCCTCCCCCCACCCCATCACACACACACACACACACAGGCCATTTACATTACAAGAATTAAGCAAAACAAAAAGATGAAGCTTAAATTTATTTCAAAGTTAGCCGGGTGAACAGTGCCTCTTTTTTGATAAAATCATTTATAGTGATTTCAGTCTGGAAAAATAATCGTTCAAGGAATGCCCTTTTTACTTTTACTGTTGGGTATACTGACAGGTCCGTGGGACTGGTTGAGGTATTTCTGCATCTCCCTACCTGCAGTCATGCCTTAGTCAAAGTATAATAACGCAAAAATAATAATAATAATAATAAAAAAATTACAATACTACAGGAAGAAACTAATACATCCATAAAAATGTAATGATGATTGGGGGGAGGGAGGGAGAGACAGACTATCAAGGAAATACTTAAAAACATTCCAGAAAAAGATCATGGAAGAGTTCAAACAGTTCTGCTGTTAATTGAACAAAAGCTTTTAATTAAAGTAATGACAAGACGACTGTGCATGTTGCTTTAAACAAGAGAAAAGGAATGTTTTATAGCCACACTCTCAATGCGAGCATGTAAGCCAACGTTTGGCAACACGGAAGATGTGTGGACTTCAACTCCCAGAATTCCATAGGCTGGCTGGGGAATGCTGGGAGCTGAAGTCCGCACACCTTCATGAAAGCTGCCACGGTTGAGGAACACCAGAATAAGCTGACATGGAGAACTTGAATCTTTTGAAAGAAGCTAGACCAGGCACTCTCAACTTATATGCAGGACAGACCACCTGTGTTACTTTTGGGGGGAGATTTCTACCGTCAAGAGAAATGGGCCAAGGAGGGAATACAGCTTACAGAACATACACACACCAAGAAAGCCTGAGTTATAAGTAAAAAAAAAACTCTCTCTCCCCCCCCACCCCATTTCCAAACACCAATTATTAATCCATTTTGCCACGAGGATGGAAAAGCGACAACATACTAGGTTGGGTGAGCGTAGCCCACGGTTACAGATGCAGAAGCTCATCATACAGAACATTTTTGGTCTCTTAGGGGTGTCCTTGGGCTGTGAATCTTAAACAGGATATTCTTTGAAGTATCAGTGACAATGAGGAGGGAGCCCACAACGAAAACGTTTTTTTGTTACCCAAAAGTTTATTGTTAAATGAGGGAATCATGTCGACTAACGGATGCAAATGCAGACATCAGTGCTTCCCCACCACACCCCCGGTGGCGTTAAGTAAGAAAGGTGATTATTTTTTCTCACAACCAAAAAGTTATCTTAAAAAAAGGTGAATCCCACCCCACCCCACCCCGTTTCCCCAGAACACACTATGAAAACGCTATAATCGAGACAGCAAAGCAACAGAAAATGTTATTACTTGTCTTCATACCTACATGGGAGTTTATACTGAAAATTGTTATACAGAAGGAACTGGACTTTGTGCCCCCTTTTTTACACAGAAGAGCCTGTCCAGATTTGCAAAGAAGGATTTTTGCTCTTCAAGGGGGGTGGGGGGAAGAGGAGAAAGGCCTTCGAAACAGCTTTAAAAAAAAAAATCGCATTCGCTGGACATCTCCCGCTTTTGATAATAATTAAAAAAAGATATTATTTCCACCTTTCTGGCTTGCCAAGGATGACCAAAAGAAACAGCAATATTTTGAAATACGTCATAGGCCATTGTGGGATGACATTAGATTCTAAGGGACATGCCGTTTTTCTCCTAATAAATCTGCGCAAGAACACTTAAGGTCACTCAAACCTCAATTACAAGAAAAGGAACCTTAGCATAACATTTCTCCTTTCAGTCATTGCAACATTCAGCCACAAATGCATCAGAAAACATCTTTGTTACTCTTTTTTTTCCCCTCCAATCAGTAGAATTCAGTTACACTACACCTCACCTAAAATAGGCACCCAAAACATATAACCCAAGGTCACAAGGGCAGCCACACCTGAAGTGTATATAGAAAACCCTGTCCTTTTTCATACCGTTTCCAAAGCTTTATTTGTTCTCTCTCCTGGATGACTATAAATAAGTATTTCCACTATGGAAAAGCGAGTTTTAGCACAGTACATTTTCATGACTGGGGAATGGATCTTTTTTTTTTCCTGGAGAATTCTTCCAAAAGGGCAAAAGCTTAGAAAAAAAAAAAAACATTAGAATACAGTTCTTTATAAAGTCCCTTGTAAAAATTAAGAAAAAAAAGAAAAGAAAAAAAAATTAAGAAAAACACAAGGCCCAAAATGATTTATTGCTTTTCTTCAGTCTTTTCCTTGTCTTCTTTCTTCTCCGATTCTTTGCACTCGTCCTTTACAGAAAGGTCTTCTAATTTTTCAGCAATTTTATCAGCGCTATCGTTTTTGTCTGTTTCTGCTAAAAAATGTCGGTGTAGACCATTAGCATTTAATAGGCATTAGCTGGAAACAAGGTTATGGAATGTGGCAGGAAAACATTGTCTTTGTAATAAATGCACGAATGAGTTTGAACTGCAGATACAGAGATATGCCAAAAACTGAACATAACACGAGAACCTTTTGCTAATGTGGTTCAAATATATACATTTTCCAATTTGCTTTGCCTGAATATCTAAGAATTGCTTGAAAGCGTAGCATTTTCACAAGTTTTAACAGTTAAAAATCTGTTCAAGAATTAAATGTGATGTGCCAAGACAACTGGAACAGAAATCCACAAGGAAGGAAATGTTCGTTTTATTCTGGACTGCTACTCTAGCAGACTTAAAAAGCACTGTAACTATTGTAGTCACGCGCAGAGTGAGCCTGCCGATACAGATGAAAATGGAAAACCTATTGACCAGAATACTGTGGGCCTCAACACCTCGGAATTAATAAAAACACAAAAATATTGTTTCATTTGTAAGGCTCTCAAGTCTCGAAACAATTGCTTCAGTTTCCCACCATATTCGACCGGATGGAAAATCATTCTGTCCATTAAAGCTAAAGGTACCTGATTTCATAGACACAGGTATTCCTTGACTTATGACTATAATTCTTCCATTATAAGGACGTTAAATGAATCGCACCCAATTTTATGACCGCCTGCTTTAATCGTTAAGGGAATATGACTTTGACTTTGTTGGAAACCGGCTAAAAAAGTTGCAAACATTGATTATGTGATCCCAGGACACTCATACACATTAGTTGCCAAGTGCCGGGATTTTGATCATGTGACTGTGGGGATGCTGCAATGGTTACAAGTGTGAGGACAGGTTGTAAGTCAAGGACTACTTATACCATGTTGAATAGCAGCCCACTGGTTTTTTTTTTATTCCATTTTGGTTAAATGATACTGGAATATTTTTATAATAAAAGACAATTGACATTAAGGACGGATATTCTCCAAGACAAATCCTGAATGTATTTCCTACGACTAAATGTGAAAGAATGGATGATTAAGGACAACAGGGTTCTATTATTTCTTTTCCAATAAGGAAAAATAAAGAAGCAAAATCAAGAATTGGGACAAAATGAGTATTAAATGGCAGGCCAAGCAAGGGAGAGAGAGAAATTATCTCCCTTCAATGGAATGCACAATTCTCAGGCCTGCTCTAGGTAACACATACGAAGTCTATACACATCTTACACACTTCTATAAAATATGTGGTGCAGATTTTAATCTCTTCCCTACTTGTTTGTCTGGTTAGGGATTTCTGCAGAAATGCTTCTGCAGAATATTGCAGGGCAATATTCCTTTTTTTCAGAAGTAAGCGAGTACAAACATCTTACCTTTCTTTCCCTTTTTATCAACTTCACTCTTACATTCTTCGAATTTTGCCTTGAATTTCTGTGCATCTGTTTGAAAGAAGCAAAATTACAGATCAAGCTGCAATGGGTTTAAGCAAGCAACTCGAAACACCTAGGAAAGCATGTGCTTCACCAGACCACAGGCTAAGATTCGCATGCAGTGGATACGATTTCAGCCAAATTTCACCTTTTAGAAGCCCTGTTGCCTTTCAGATGGAAAAATTAAGTCTCAGAGCAAAGGGTTAAAACAAGGGTAAGATCAACCTTACAGATTAACAGAGTTGGAAGGGACCTTGAAGGACATCTAGTCCAACCCCCCGCCCAAGCAGGGGACCCTACACCCGTGATGACGAACCTATGGCACGCATGCCACAGGTGGCACGCTGAGCCATATTGGTGGGCACGCGAGCTTTGCCTTAGCTCAGCTCCAGCACGCATGCGCTTTGGGTCTTCTGGGCCCACCGGAAGTGTTTCTGGCCTCCAGAGCGGTGGGGAAGACTGTTTTTGCCCTCCCCAGGCTCCTAGAAAGCCTCTGGAACCTGGGGAGGGCAAAAAAAAACAGGCCTACCGGGCCCACCAGGCCATCACATGCTAAAAGCGAGAGGAGCAGGGGGGGGGGGTTGCGCACGCATGCGTGGGGGGGCAGGGCACATAGAATTATGGGTGTGGGCACGTACCCGTGTGACCACCCCGCACTCCCCCAGCTTTTGGCACGTGATGGCAAAAAGGCTAGCCATCACTGCCCTACACCATTTCGGACAAATGGCAGTCTAATCTCTTCTTAAAAGTCTCAAGCTCCCACAACTTCTGAAGGCAACTTCTGTTCCATCAACTGGAACACAATTGAGCCCAACATTTATGTTGCTAAGTGGGACAGTTAAGTGAATTTTGCTCCATCGTACGACTTTTCTTCAGTGAACCACTGCAGCTGATAAATTAGTAACACAGTTAAGTGAATTTGGTTTCCCCACTGACTGGGGCACTGTGACCGTCATAAATATGAACCAGCTGCCAAACATCCTAATTTTGATCCCATGATCATAGAGATGCTGCAGGGGTTGTTAAGTGTGAACAGCGGTCATAAGTCACCTTTTTCCAGTGATGTTGTAACCTTAACAACAGTCATTAAATAAAGTCAAGGTAAGTCAAGGACTACCTGTAATTCATTCAGCAGGAGAAAGCTTTGTAACTTCACAGGCTGAGGCCCAGGAAATCTCTCTCTGAATCCGTATTTGCTTCATCCCTTTGCAAATTTCTGAGATACAGGTAATCCTCAACATACAACCAGTCTTTTGGTGACCAACGTTACAACGGCAGTGGAAAAAGTGACTTATGACCATTTTTTCACTTACGACCATTGCACCGTGGTCACAGTATCCAAATTTGGACGCTTGGCAACGGGCATGTATTTATGACGGTTGCAGTTTTCTCCAGCTTGCCTTCAGAAGTTGTGGGAGCTTCATCATTGGAAGCTTTCGAGAAGAGACTGGACTGCCATTTGTCAGAAATGGTGTAGGGTCTCCTGCTTGGGCAGTGGGGTTGGACCGGATGACCTACCAGGTCCCTCCCAACTCTGTTAACCTGTGTCTGCATTTCTGGAGTCATGTGATCACTTTTGCCACCTTCTGACGAGCAAAGTCAATGGGGAAGCCAGATTGACTTAACGATCGTGTTACTAACTTAACTGCAGCGATTCACTTAACAACTGTGGCAAGAAAGGTTGTAAAATGGGGCAAAGCACACTGAACAACTGGGTTTTTTTTTTAGCAACAGAAATTTTGGGGACAATTGTGATCGTAAGTCAACAACTACCTATGCATCACACCATTGATAACCCTTGTTGTGGCCCGCTAACAGCCAGTAGAGCTGGCAGCAGATTCAGACAGTGAGGAGGTTGGGAAGGAACATGGGCCAGTCCTGGAGTCTGGGGAAGGCTCTGACGAGGGCTCTGCGTCGGAGGTAGAGATGAGGCCAAGGCCAGATGCCAGTTATCAACTGCCTTTGGAGTCAGACATCAGTGAGGCAGACGAACAGCTGAAGCCTGTTCCCAGTGTGCGCGTGTGCGGAATTGCCAGACGAAGGGAACAGCTAAAGAACAAGGGTCGACTGAGGAGTAAGGCCACAGGTGGACGGTGAAGGGCCCCTCCCAGAGGGAATAAAAGAGGAGCGAAAGGGGAGTGGAGTTTGCAGGAGACAGTTAGATCATTCCTGCATTCTTGCCAAGTATTGCGGCGTCTGAAAGATATTGGCCTGGCCACTCTCCAAGCCTGATCAAAGTTGGTAATTGTGAACTATCTTGGAAGACTGTGGGAGAGGAAAGACTTTGCTGGAGAGGAATTCACTGTAAATTAAACAAAAGGGGTTTATCGGGACAAGGATTCGGCTTCCTGCAGAACAGCCCTCTAATACACTGGATGCCTTTCTGGTTTAAAAATTTGAGTCTCCTCTCCTGGCACCTTGAACAGATTTCATGGAACAGTGTGAGCTTTTCCCATCATTCCTTAAACCACAAGGAGAGGAAGACCACTTTTTTAAAAAGTCCAATTTCTCCAAAACAAGGAACTTACTTTCTGCATTTAAAAACCGAATTGCCAGAAGCTCTGGTTTAGGACTCTCATCTGCAAAATCAGCATGTGTGTTCCACACCCAGGCCCGGTCACTCCCCGCGTTGGGCTTCAACTCCATTACAGGTGTGACTAAAATGAGGGAGGGGAGGAATTAGGCACAGGTAATACAGCAAGATAATACAAACGATCAAGCAATATTATAAAGCTGTGAAGAACCAGCAAGGAAGATCAAAAAGTCTGTCTAGAAAAGAACGACTGTCCGATTGTCTATTATCCATATTTAAAATATTGTTGAATATATTTCATAATGTTATCACTATTATTCAGTTTCTAACAGTCCAACTTATAACTCCAAATACAGTAATTGGGCCCTGCATAGTTTTCTACAATCATTGCCGAACGAAGCTATCAATTTGAAAGAGTTTGTTGTTACAATACCAACATATACAGCAAACTTAATTAGAAGAATACTAAATTACATACTGTAATGGTTTGCACAGATTTTAAGAGTCTTATCTCTCCTCATTAAGAGTCGGATGGTCCCCTTATCTTTGTGCTTCAGGAGTTTTACATCCCCAGTGCCACGTTCTTTCCATTCTGGAAGGTCATTTTCTGATGCGAATCGGAAAAGTTTTGCTCGCCTTCATGAAAAAATAAAATGCAAACAAAAAAAGAGGAATTAATGGCAACAAATATGCCAGAGATTATACTGAATTAGGATCTTTTAGCATCACTAAGATAACTAATTTTCTTCAACAGACAACACAAACCTGAAAGTGATAGTTTGATAAAAGCCTCTAGAGAAACACCTTTGAAATAAAATGTCTTTAAAATTTACTTTTGGGATGGCTAAGTCAGTTTCAGTCAGGTACAATGGAGTTCAAACACTTTTTAAATTAAGCTTCATGATGAGATAAAATATAGATGAAACAAAAGTTAGGAAAATAAGGAGAGAAACATGCAAAAAAGTAATGATTTCTGACTTTCTTCAGTGCAGCAGACTAAAAAAATAATACACTGACCTTTTAAATTTCAGAACTTTAAGAGTTACTTCTATCAATTACAAAATCGTTTTAATCATCAAAACCTAAATTCAAATTTTCATTTTCATCCCAGTTTTGAGCAGAAAGTCCAGAAGTGGTTTCCAAGTAGAAACAAAACTAGGTAAATTCTTTAATTTAGAGAATCAATTTTGTCATGTCTGCTAACTCCATCTACTTTACTGTCCTAGAGCCCAACATTTCCCATGCAGCTCCATTTGTGCGTGTGGCATGCATGTGTGCTTGCAAACCCCTCACAGACCACTAGTGGGCTGCAGCCCACAGGATGGGGACTCCTGTCCTAAAGTTCCATCACTGAATCTAAACAACTCATTTTGTTAAAAAATTAAGCCTGTCACACCATCACATTTCCCACAAAATTGGGACTTCAGTTTCACACCTGGAAAGTTTATTTCCTGAAAGTTAAGACAGTGAGTCTGCTAATTTAATTGCAGAAAGCTTCAGCTTGAGCTTACATTTTGAAAACCTCCTCCTCATCTTCCTCCAGAGTTTTGATCTCTTGCTCAGGAAGAGAAACGATGGGCTCAAACTGCGGGTCGTGGTTAGAATCATCTGCATTGTCAGTTGCTGAGTCATGCTCCTCGTGTGCATCCTGCAGTGTTAGAGGAAAAAAGCTTGAAATGCATCACAGGCTTATTAGAGAAGATCATTTCAGAGAATTAAGATAGACAGTCTTATAAGCACACCCGTCTGCCTTTCATTAGAAAGCTAACTTAATCCTATTTCATTCTGAAAACGGCAGCAGCAGTTTTTTGTGGGAGTCAACAGAACTGCAAAAGAACAAAGTTCAAAAATCTCACAAGCAGAAATCTCCAAATTACATTTTTAGTTATATTATTACCACTTTCTAAACTTTAGAATGTTTTTAGGTACCTTATCACTTTCTAAACTTCAGAAAAAAACCAGTGCCAGCTTGCAACACCTCTAAATATAGGTATATATGGTGCTCAATTGACATCCAACCGTATTAAAAATATACCCTAATCGGCTGGTGAACATTCTCCCTCCTCCAAGGAATAACCACCCCACAGATTTGTAAAAGGAGTATATAAAAACATCAATAAAGGGATGCTAACTATCACAAAAAGCTGAGGCTCTATCCAGGAGTCTTTGGCAGTGGTCAGCAGAGAAATAAAAATATAAACTAATTGTGCATTCCCTTGTATTTGGTTTGTAAAACCAAGAATGAGAACAGATTAATTGGAATTTGATGGCTACTATATAAATGAGGACTTTAAAACCTGAAGGTTTTCCTTCTCCAAAATTGAACCTTCTCTGCACTTCATTTTGTACTCAAGGAAAAATACAACCTTGAAACAAATAATGATGCCCAGCGACTTTCACACATTGCAATTTTTTTTTTACAGCAATCTGGTTTTATCAAAGTCTGAAGGCCCAAAGACACCTGCTGCTTTCTTAAAAATTTTCAATCCTGGAAACCTGAAAACCCCTGATTTCAGGGAATCACTGCTGTTTGTTTAGCCCAGTTCTCAATGGGTGGCCTCCCCCCCCCACACTCTTTTCCTGCTGTTCATGAAGCCAAATAAATACTTTTAACGCTTTCTCAGTTTAAATTTCCAACACACACCACCTCCATAGACATAACCCAGTCAATTGAAGCTTCCCCCATCACTTTTTTAAGGCAAAAGGGATCTTGAGTCCAAAACACTGGCGAACCTAGGAAGCCACAAGAATGTCTGCAAAAGTTTAAGACAGGCATAGAAATTTAATATTCTTTTTTTAAAAAAATGCACCAGGAGAGGAGTAGTTGTACGAAATTTGGACCCTTGTTATGTGTGTGTGTGTGTGTGGGGGGGGGGGGCAAAATCACCTCTTGGGGGGGAGATGAGCGCCATGACAATTTAGTAAAAGATGGGAGGAGGGAGTAGAAGACACAAAATATGTACTCAAGATGTTCAAACGCTGAATGATTAAGGATGTACTTGTTTGTTTAGAAAAAAATAAAAAACTTGTATTTATTTTTTTTTAAAAAAAGAAAATTTAATAACGACCAATTTAATAAATAACCATCATTATTGGGGTCATGCATGGAAGGGGATTCCTGGCAGAAAACAATAGGCGGGCATCACTTTTTTTTTTGGAGGGGGGGGGGTCAGGGATGGTTTGCCTTGATATCCAACCAGGGGAAGACAGACCCTCGTAGGAAAGAGGCCATTCTTCTCGGGAGGGGGGGGGCTGGCTGGCGGGAATTTTGTGGGGGAGGGGCAGGCTTCGGAATGCCAAAAATTAACACACAAACCCGCCCACAAGCCACGGGGAGGGGAGGGCAACTAAAAGACCATCCAGGGTTTTTTTGGGGGGAGGGGCGCGATCCGGACCCTTCCCGCCGTTTCGCCCATTCCCCCCCCTTCCCCGCGGGGCCAGTGGGCCGCTCCAGAAGGGAGGGAGGGAGGGAGGAGCAAAGCACGAGGCCGCAGGACCCGCCGGGAAACTACAACTCCCCGAAGGCCCGGCCGTAGCCGGGCAAAGGCAAGGAATGCTGGGAAATGAAGTCCCAGGCGGCGCTCGCGGTAGGAAGCCTCCCGGGAGGTGGGGGTAATAAGATTCGATGGGGGGAGGAGAGAAGATTAAGTGGGGGGGGAGACCGAGCACCCCCCCATTTGAGGTCCGTGAGGGGAGGCCACCCCGCGCCTGAGGGGCCTAGCAGCGGCGGCGGCGTGGATTCCGCTCCCCCCCTCCCTCCTCAGCGGCTCCGCTTTCCGTTTCTTTCGGCTTTCACCTCACCTTCGTCTCGGCCATGGTGGGGCTGCCGCTCCCCCGTTGGGCTCGCTCCCCGTCGCCGTGCGGCTTCCCGCCTCCGCTGCCCTCTCCCGCCGCGAGCTCCGTCGCTGCGCCGCCTTTGGCTCCGCCCACACGACGCTGCGGACACGCCCACCGCGCTGCTGCCGCCGCCGCAAGGGCTGACGGGAATTTTTTTTTTACAAAAAAAAAAAAAAAAAAAAGCCTGGGCCTACCTAACCTCGATGGCTTTGTTCTATATAAAACCAAGCGAGGCCCGGTTTCTTTCCCGCCGTTCTCCCGCGGGTGAGGAACGAACTTTCTCGCGTGGGGTGGTTAGGTGGGGGGGAAGGAAAAGGAGAGGAACGGCGGGGTTTAATTTAGAGCAGCGTGTGGGGAGGCCTCACGCCGCGCGCGCGCTTCCCGCCCTCCTTCCCGTCGGCCCCCGCGCGAAGCCCTCCCGCCCTCAACTCGACGCTGCGTGGAGGAGGGGCACGCTCACCCGGACGCACGCGCGTGCGCACGAATACACATACGGGGATTTATTTTTTCTTCCCCCCAGCCCTGCTTAGAGGGAGAAAAAAAAAAAAAAACCAACCAACCCAAAAAGCCGAAGCTAGGCAGAGCGACGTTGCGCACGCGGCGTCATGCCGGCCCGGTCCTCTTTAGAAGCCCCGCCCTTGTTTCTGCGCCTGCGCTATTCGAGTTGGGTCTTTCCGGGCCCGGCGACGGGTGAGGTGAGTGGAAAGTTCCACGCAGGGAGCGTGGGGGAGCTCCTTGGCCTTCTGGCCCAACATAGGGCCGCCCCTGCAACCTTCCCCAGCCTGGCGCCCTCCGGATGCCGATGGATTGCAAATGCAGGAATGCCCCCGCTTGTAGGAGGCTTAGGTTGGAAGACTCCTGCGCAGGGGGTTCTGGGCGATGTAGTTTTAATGCCCGCCCCCTCCTATGGAAAAACAACTTGTTCAATTGGATTCCTTGAGCCCCCCCCCCTCGCCTTTCCTGCTCAAGAACCCTGTTGGTTTCTCAACTTTGGGAACTTTTAAGATGGACTTCAATTCCCAGAATTCTCCAGCCAGCATTTCAATAGGAATCAAAAACTTTTTTTCAAAATGACACCCAGAAATAGCACAAAACTAATAACTTCGTTGCTTGTATCCTTACTATTGATATTGTTTCCTGATTGCTTATTTGTACCCTATGACTATCATTAAGTGTTGTACCTTATGATTCTTGATGAAGGTATCTGTCAACTTGCAAAGCTTTCAAGTTGCCATGAGCAGGAGGGAGGGAGAAGTGATAGAGCCGATTGATTTCCCTAACTGAAGTGCATTCCATACATTCTTCCTGACCGTAGTCAGAAGGAGGGTATTGGATTTCACAGCCAGCCAAAGTGGTTAATTGGAGAATGTGATTTATGACATGGCCAGAGAGGAGGGGAGAGAGAGGGTCATAGGGGAACGTAAATCTACGTGGGATTAGTTCTGGCTGCATCCGAATATTGCCGAAATGGTGCTCCTAATAAATGACTGTATTTCTTTTGAAGTTCGGCTCATGGCTCATGAATTAATTAGGGCATCTTTCGGAAACTTCACAGTATCTTTTATGTACACTGAGAGCATATGCACCAAAGACAAATCCCTTGTGTGTCCAATCACAGTTGGCCAATAAAAAATCCTACCCTACCCTACCCAACCCAACCCAACCCAACCCGGCCAATTGTAGCTGAAGCTGGGCGTTAACAACCACTCACTTTCCCAGCTTTTCAAAAATAGACTGCTTAACCATTGGACTGGGATGATATGAGGGGTTGGACTAGAAGACCTCCGAGATCCCTTCCAACCCTGTGAGTCTATGTTCTTAGATCTTCCTGGATCAACCCTCAGCTTCTGCTTTCTTGTGTTTTTGCTGGTTATCTGGTTAATGATTTGCTAGGATAAGTTTGTTAAAGTTGTCTCCTGTTTCTTTAATACTTCGCATAGAGTACAGCTGCTAAGAGTGGTGCAGTGGCCTAGAGGTGGAACTCTTGCCTCACAATCATGAGCCGGGATTTTGATCCTAGGTCCGTGATGGCGAACCTATAGCCGTCGCCAGCTGTTCTTCTGGGTTCCGTCACATGCATGCGTGCTGGACAGCTGCTCTCTTCCGGGTTTCACTGCTCCGGCGTGTGTGTGTGTACACTTCAGTTTCGGTACTTGGTGCCGAAAAGGTTAACCATCACTGTCCCAGTTAGAGGCAGATATCTCTCTCTCTGGGCACCATGAGAATATATCTGCTGAACAAAACTCCGCACTGGCAACAGGAAAGGCATCCAGTAAACTCTCAGCTCCATTCAGTTAGCCAGACTCTACCGCCGCAAGGGATTATGGGATTGTTAAATGATGATGATAGAGTACAGCTGCTGAGCCACTCCATGTCTTGTAGTTATTTAAAGCTGATTTTTATTACATAACTGGCTAAGAGTCACAAAGATTCTCTGTTAATCCTTGCCAGTTTAATTGTGGTTTATTACGTTTTCCGAAGACAATTCATTCAGTTAGTTTTACCCTCAAATCGGGTGAAATTCAAAAATTTTCCCTACCGGTTCTGTGGGCATGGCAGGGGAACATCTCTGCAAAATCTCCATTCCCTCCCCACTCCTGGGGCCAGCCAGAGGTGGTATTTGCTGGTTCTCCGAACTGCTCAAAATTTCCGCTACCAGTTCTCCAGAACCTGTTAGAACCTGCTGAATTTCACCCCAGCCTCAAATGATCTCCCCTGTGATTTGGTTCAGGGTTTAGTGGTGTGAAGGAGTCAAATCTGTTAATTTTTCTTTATAGAGAGGCTGAAATAATGGAAGAAAACGAGGATTGCGTGCGCTCGGTGGATCCAAAATGTACCACTCCGGAATCGACGATCCAAACCGAAGAAACAAATACGGAGAACCCTTCAGATACTTCCAACATGTACAGGTACATTAAAGAGGACTTGTTCACTTCGGAAATCTACAAGGTAGAACTTCAGAATCTCCCCAGATACATCGGCTTTAACGAAGTCAAGAAATTCCTCGCCAAATACGGACTTAACCCGCATAAGATAAAACTGATGGGGAAACAGACTTTTGCTTTCGTCACCTTCAAGAGCGAGGAGGAAAGGGACAAAGCGATGAAAGTTCTCCACGGGGTCCGGTGGAAGAACCGGAACCTGAGCGTCCGCTTGGCCAAACCAAAAGCGGATCCCATTTTGAAGAAGAGGAAGAGAGAGGAAGGCGCCGAAGAGTTGTCGGCCAAGCGTCCGGCTTCATCCAAAGATGGTGAGGAGGAGCCTCTGAGCAAGCAGATAGCGGATGTGGTGACTCCTTTGTGGGCCATGCCCTACGAAGACCAGCTGGTGAAGAAGAGGAAGCAGTGTGAAGAAGTGTTGGCGAAACTGACCAGGTAATTTGATTTTCTGGAAGCTTCATTCCCCTGGTAGATACCTGATCCTGCTGAACTTCTCCATGTTCTGACCCAGCTCCCCAAACATGACAAACCCTCTGAAGCGAACTCAAAAGATGCCTTTATTAGGAGCGCCAGCAGTTAGTCAGACAATGAGGAGGCTGGAGAAGATGTGGTGCCAGAGGCGGGGATTCAGCCAGGGCCTTCAGAACCTCCAGAAGCTCCCTTATGTGAAGAGGATGAAGAGGAGGCAGCGCAGAGCTGCCAAAAGGCAGAAGTGGCTCCTCAGGAGGAGGTCTTCTCAAGAGTAAGGCTTGGGGCTAATTGGCCACTCCCTTAGCCTATTTAAGGAGGAACGCCGACTGAAGCAATTTGTAGGGAACAACTTTAGTTCATTCTCCTTTGCGTCTGGATTCTCTGCAAATTGCTTCTGGGCTTTCTGCCAACCATAGTAAGATTGTGATTAGTTTATCTTTGGATTTCTTGTAGGCTGTTAAGAAAGTTTATTAACAGCCTTTGTTTGAAAAAGTCTGAGTTATTTTAGTAAATTAAGTTTTGTACAGACTTTGTGTGTGCTGCGTTCTTTGGGGTCTGTAGCTGGGGCAGAATACAGGGCCCTGATTTTGGTTTAGTCGTTTTCTTATCTCTAATAAACTTTTTTTTTTTGAACTTTTGATTTCAGGGACATGGGAAACAACAACCGAGCGCTGCTCCCATGGTTGTTCCTGCAAAAGGAGAAGCACGATGGGCTTTGTTGCCCCTTGGAGGGAGTGAAGCCATCCCCATTACAGGTCATGCATACCGGGAGTTTCGCGCGATACCCGTTTCATCAAAGTCAGAGGAAGCAAAGCGCAGGACGTAACTACTCAGTCTTGGTCTTCGCACTGAGTAGTTGCTAAGACGCGTAAAGGGTTGAATGGATACAGGTAGTCCTTAACTTAGGGCCGGTCGTTTAGTGACTGTAGTACGGATAGTCCTCGAGTTACAACCGTTCATTTAGTGACCGCTCGAAGTTACCACGGTACTGAAAAAAGAGACTTGTGACTTACAACCGTTGCAGCATTCCCCATGGCTGCAGGTGAGCAAAATTCATAAATTCATATTTATGTCCATTGCAGAGTCTCAGGGGTCCTGGGATCCCCTTTTTGCAACCCTCTGACAAGCAAAGTCCATGGGGGAAGCCAGAAGTCACTCTTAATAACCGTGTGACTAACTTAACCACTACTTAAGTGATTCACTTAACAACTGTGGCGAGGAAGGTCATAAAACGGGGCAAAGCTCGCTTCACAAATGTCTCGGTTGGCGACAGATCTTGGCCTCCATCGTGATCGTAAGTCGAGGACTACCTGTACATAGGAAAACATGATAAAAGTAGGGTGTGTGTGTTGTTTTTGCATGAATGTGCATCATATATACCATATTATCCTGAAACAATAGAAAATACTGTATTTTCCGGACATTAAGATGCATCTAAATTTAGAAGAGAAAAACAACAAAAAAATGTTTTGGGCCTACCTTTTTTGGGGGCCATTTTTTTGGGCCTTTTCCAGTTTTTTTGGCCTGTTTTGGGGGCTTTCCTCCGCCCGTTTTCCAGGCTTTTTTCAGCTTGTTTTCAATACTTTTTCTGGACTTTTTCAGACCTTTTGTGAGGCTTTTTTCGGCCTGTTTTTGAGGCTTTTTTGGCCTGTTTTGAGGGCTTTTTCACCTCATTTTGGGGGCTTTTTTCGGCCCATTGTTGGGGGGGGTTCATATAGTCCGAAAAATAAGGTACTTCTAGCTCGGGTTTTAGATTTTAGCACTGGTCTGCTCTTCAGGCTTGTTTCAATTTAGTCTCTCACAGCTTCTCTGTAATTCCCCTCACAGCCAGGGTGGTTCCCTTAATGACCGCCATATAAAAGATGGTAACGTTGGGTCGGTCGTGAAATGACAAACCGGCATGATTTTAACGACTGTAATTCCAGGCTCAATGGACAGTTGTTAAGTCCAAGGAAGGGGATTCGTTGGCCCAGTGGCTAAGACACTGAGCTTCTCGATCAAAAGGTCGGCAGTTCAGCGGTTCGAATCCCTAGTGCCGCGTAACGGGGTGAGCTCCCGTGACTTGTCCCAGCTTTTGCCAACCTAGCAGTTTGAAAGCAGGTAAAAAAAAAATTTAAAGTAGAAAAAATAGGGGCCACCTTTGGTGGGAAGGTAACAACATTCCGTGCGCCTTTAGCATTGAGTCATGCCGGCTACATGACCACGGAGACGTCTTCGGACAGCGCTGGCTCTTCGGCTTTGAAACGGAGATGAGCAACGCCCCCTAGAGTCAGGAACGACTAGCACGTATATGCCAGGGGAACGTTTACCTTTACCTTACCTTAAGTCCAAGGACTGCCTGTATTCTCACGATGGTTGTGATTGTCGCTCCTCGCGTTCGTTTTGCACCACCCCGGGCAACCTGCCTCGTCCCTGATGGCTCTGTTCTGAATGTTGCCTTGCTTTGCATTTAGACCGAGTACCGCAACAAATGTGAATTTTTGATTGGCTTAGGCCCAAATCAAGACGATAAAACGGTCGGCTTCCGGCTGGGCAAATACAAGGGGGGTTCCTGCGCTGTTGTGGAACCCTTCGAGACCATCCACGTTCCCACGGAGGCAAAAATGGTGGCCAGGGCATTCCAGGACTACATACGGTGAGCCGTCTGCTGTTAATGAGTTTTCAGAATGTTTCTTCTACCTGAGGTTTCTGCTTTCTGTTTCTCCAACTTTGGCTCTTGCACGATAGACAAATATAGTTTGCATACATTGTCTAAAAACGAAATTCAGCGTAGAGAAAAGTAAAATCTTACACTTTAGGCAAGAAAAACCAAAGCGCACATATAGACTGGGTGAAACCAGGCTTAATAGCAGTGACTGTGAGAGGGATCTTGGAGTCTTAGTGGACAAACCAATTAAATAATGAGCTAGCCGTGTGCGGCGGAAGCCAAAAAAGCCAATGCAATCCTAAATTGCATTAACACAGATATTCAATCAAGATCACGTGAGGTACTAATACCACTCTATGAAGGCTTAAATTAGATTAGAATTATATTAGAATTCTTTCTTGGCCAAGTGTGATTGGACACACCAGGAATTTGTCTTTGGTGCATATGGTGTCAGTGTACATAAAAAGACAAAATACATTCATCAAGAATCATAAAGTACAACACTTAATGATAGTCATAGGGTACAAATAAGCAATCAAATCATACTAGGAAACAATATAAATTGTAAGGATGCAAGCAAAAAAGTTCGGGTATACAGTCATAAGTGGAAGGAGATGGGTGATAGGAACAATGAGAAGATTAATAGTAATGCAGATTTAATAACTAGTTTGACAGTGTTGAGGGAATTATTTGTTGAGCAGAGTGATGGCGTTCGGGGAAAAACTGTCCTTGTGTCTTGTTGTTCTGGTGTGCAGTGCTCTATAGTGTCGTTTTGAGAGTAGGAGTTGAAAGTTTATGTCCAGGATGCGAGGGATCTGTAGATATTTTCACAGCCCTCTTTTTGACTCGTGCAGTATACAGGTCCTCAATGGAAGGCAGGTTGGTAGCCATGGTTTTTTTCTGCAGTTCTACTTATCCTCTGAAGTCTGTGTCTGTCTTGTTAGGTTGCAGAACCAAACCAGACAGTTATAGAGGTGCAGATGACAGACTCAATAGTTCCTCTGTAGAAGTAAGACCACACCTAGAAATACTACATCCAGTTTTGGTCCCCACACTATGAAAAAGATGTTGAGATTCTAGAAAGAGTGCAGAGAAGAGCAACAAAGATGATGTGGGGACTGGAGGCTAAGTCCGCTCCCAGTCCGCTCCCACAGAGAGGGTCTCCTCAGGGTGCCATCAGCCAAGTTATGTCGGCTGGCGACACCCAGGGGGAGGGCCTTCTCTGTGGGAGCCCCAGCCCTGTGGAATGAACTGCCCCCGGAAATACGTAAGATCTCCGACCTCCGGGTGTTTCGCTGCGCTCTGAAGACCCTGTTGTTCCGCCAGGCCGGGCTATTAACATAACGTTTTAAATTGGGGTATTTTAAATTTCTGGGATTTTAATTGGAGCCTAATTATTTAATGATTTTAAATTTTAATTGTTGTTTTGTTTCTGTGTTTTTAAATAGGCTGTACACCGCCCTGAGTCCTTCAGGAGAAGGGCGGTATAGAAATAAAATTATTATTATTATTATTATTATTAAAACATATGATGAACAATTGCAGGAACTGGGCATGGCTAGTCTAGTGAAGAGAAGGACCAGGGGAGACATGATAGCAAGTCTTCCAATATTTGAGGGGCTGCCACAGAGAGGAGGGGGTCAATTTATTTTCCAAAGTACCCGAAGGCCAGACAAAGAATAATGGATGGAAATTATTTTTTATTAAGGTCTTCAACCAACCAATGTCTCATTTCTCCTCTTTTCAGAATTAACAAAGATTTTTTTTTTTTGAAAAAAAATAAAACGTTTATACAGCCATGGAGCTCTCTGAACTTGGTTGTTTGCTTGAAACAACCCAACTAGGTAACATCATCAGTGCCAGTGGTGAAATCCACCCCCCTTCTATCCAGGTCGCCCGAACCAGTAGCGCCAGGAAGCTCCGCCCACCCATCTGCGCATGCACAGAAGAGGCGCGCGCGCGAAGTAGCGAAAGTAAGTGGATTTCACCACTGATCAGTGCAAGAAAGGCGTGGAGTTTGCTCTCTTTATATATACAGTGACTTGCTCTCAGTTTATATACAGTGGCTTGCCCTGCACAGCACTGAAGATGTTACCTAATAGGGTTATGAAACATCTGCAAGAAAATCTCCAAGCTCAGAGAGCACCAAGGACCCCACAGTTCAACTCTGAACTACAAAAAATCTCTTCTATCGGTATTTATACAGCCAGCTCTTCATCTTACACGGGATGCTGGGCAGCTCCCTATCAACAGTTGCACTTACAATGTCCTGATTTAGTAATTAAGGATTTGTAAATTACAGGTCAACCTCCTACGGCGTTTATAGCCCAGAAACCTACGAAGGACACTGGAAACAGCTAACAGTTCGTACTAGCTCGAATGGCCACGTCATGGCAATTGCCTATTTTAACCCACAGGTAATGATAAAAATTTGTTTTCTATCATCTTTTTGGCAGCTTTTTGGATGTCTCAGGAAACTGCTAATTGTTCTTGGATTGACCGCATGGTTTCCTCAGAGAAATTTTACCTCGCATGATTTGATTGCTTATTTGTAGCCTATGACTATCATTAAGTGTTGTACCTTATGATTCTTAACGAATGTATCTTTTTATGTACACCGAGAGCCTATGCACCAAAGACAAATTCCTTGTGTGTCCAACCACACTTGGCCAAGAAAGAATTCTATTCTCATTATGTCCATTAATATATTTTCTTTTTACATAATCTAATTTTCAAATATTTTAGCTTCAATCCATATTTCAATTCTAAGTATCTGTAACATATTCTTCTCTCTATCTTCCTTAATTTTTATTAAGATGTTGGATGGTATTATTTGAGAAAATTGATGGCTATAATAATTGGGATATCGTTTAAATACCTATAACAATTGTAATAATTTGAGTATTTTCAATAATCCATTTATCTAAGCAAAAAAGAAAAGAAAATTGAAACGATATAGGATTATGATTTAATTAAATAAGACTTATTTAATTGGCTTTTATATAAATGGTATTGATAAATAGACAGAATTTAGGGAAATAATTGGGAATTGTATTACGTTGCATTATTTGAATTAAGAACTCTGTTTAATTGTTAAATTGGTATATTTTTAAGATTAGAGATAAAGATTTAAATTTGATGAAGTAATAATTAAATAAAGATTTAATGAATATTATATGAAGTAATAACAAAAGGTAGGGAAGTTTTAGAAATTAAAATAAGATTCAGAAATATAAACAAGAATTCTATTCTAATCTAATCTAAAAATGTCAGCTCTGCTTCAGATGTTATCTTCATTTTTCTTAATTTTTTTTTGAAGGCTGCTGTGCTGTTTTAAGACATCTCAGCATCTTTCTGAGTTGTTTTTTTGTGCTTTTTTGGGGGGGAATCTGTAGAAATTAAGCAAAGAAGAACGTGGTACATTGCAATCCTCTATGGCTAAGTACTTCACAGAAGGTCCTGGGAAAGGCAGCGGCATAACATCTTTATATTTTGTAGAAGAAGGCCAGAGGTAACGACAAAATATATTTTTCAGGGTTGTCGGTCATGGGAGGCCATCCCTCCCTACAAGGGAGAAACTATAAACTGCTATAAAATACAGCTAAATGTTCAAAATGCTAAGCATTTAGTGAAAAATGTCAAGGTTCATTAAAAAAAAATACTGTAGACTGAGGGCAACCCAGCCTGTTTCCCCCCCCCCCCCAAGATCCAAGAATATTTTTTATTTATTTTACTGCAGTGGTGAAATGTAAAATTTGTTACTACCAGTTCTGTGGGCGTGGCTTGTTGGGGGGGGTTAATATGACTGAGTGGGCGTGGCCAACTTTTTTTTTTTTTTTTTACTTTTAAAACCATTTTTTCTACAACCTCTTTGGCTGAAGAGGTTGTAAAAAAATGCTTTTAATAGCCTCTGACGATCCCAGCTGAGTTGCCTGATCGGCAGAAGCTTTTTTTTTTTTTTTAAGCCTCTGATGATCCCAGCTGAGTCGCGCGATCATCAGAGGCTTTTTTTTTTAAACTTTTAAAAGCATTTTTCGGCCAAAGAGGTTGTAGAAAAAATGCTTTAAAAAAAAAAAGCCTCTGATGATTGCGTGGCTCAGCTGGGCAATGGGGGGGGCAGGGATTTTTGCTACCAAAACCACCCGCCTCCATCGCTACCGGATCAGGCGATCTGGTCCGAACCAGGAGCATTTCACCCCTGCTTTACTGTCAGAGTAATTAGTTACTGTCAGGAGGGGCTGGAAATAGATTAGAATGAAATGTTAACTAGTGGAATTTTTGCTTCCTGGTTTGTCTATTGGTCCCTTGGGAGTGTTGCTAAATAGCCATCGCCCAATAAAATGGGAACATTTTAAGCTCTTCCATTTCATTAATATGTGAACATTATTTGTGATGACTTAATTGTGCTGTTATAATATGGCAGCTGAAGAATCATTGCATTAATAAGTTCCAGCATCAGCTTAGAACCGTTTTCTGGCCCTGATTTATTTTATCCATAATCTTCATAGTTAAATATGGTTTGCAGATGCAAGGATGGCCGTCGCAAAACCCCCTTTTTTCGTGCTTCTTCCCTCTCCAGAAAATCACCGAATCGGGAAGATTTAATTTTGAACAACATCGCTGGTGATAAGTACATACAGGAAGATCTTTTGGGGTTAAAATTCCGGATTTCGCCCCATGCTTTTTTCCAGGTAACTTTTTACGATGTTGTGCTTTAAACCTGGTTTTGCAGTTGGGATTAATGGATGGTCTTTTGAAGTGAATTTTTAGGAAAAGGGAGGAGCTGCCCATTTTCCTAGTCTCTCCCCCCCCCCAAAGAAAAGAGGACAAGAATTTGTCAGAATTAACTGTCAACCTCCCAGTACATTAAAACTTTAAAGGGTGAAATTATACGAGCTGATTTAAAGGAAGAATTGAAATAAAGAGATTTGCATTGATCGGCATTCAGCGATCTGCATTTTAAGGGCCCTCCATTCTTCTCGCTAGCTATTAAATGATGTCAGTAAGTAAAATAAATCTAGAGTGCTAGTGAACAAGAAGCAGTGGGTGGAAACTAATCAAGGAGAGAAGCAATTTAGAACTAAGGAGACATTTCCTGACGGTTAGAACAATTAATCAGTGGAACAACTTGCCTCCAGAAGTTGTGAATGCTCCAACACTGGAAGTTTATAAGAAGATATTGGATAACCATTTGTCTGAAGTGGTGTAGGGTTTCCTGCCTGAGCAGGGGGTTGGACTAGAAGACCTCCAAGGTCCTTTCCAACTCATTCTATTCTATTCTCATTTTATACTTGTGTTGGTGGGTGGCGGAGATAAAAAGAAATTGTGACTTTCTTGTAAAAGTCCTGTCGTTTCTTCTTTCCCCCTCGAGTCCAAATGTGCTTTTATGCTTTTCAATACACAAAGCTGTATTAAGTTTTTCACTGTAACTTTTAATTCGATATTCCGGCAAGTCAAACTGACTTCAACCCTCTGAGATTTTTGCCAGTGGCTTCTTCCCTGCTTGATAGATGAGTTAATAGCAAGAATAATGTTGGACTCCACAGGTGAACACGAAGGCAGCCGAAGTTCTGTATTCAACCATTCAGGATTGGGCCGACATCAACCAGGAAACCACGGTGCTGGATGTTTGCTGTGGAACTGGATCAATTGGCATATCTCTTGCACAGGTGAAGGAACAGGTTGGCTTCTTATTTCCACGGGGAAGGGGGAGCAGGAACATCACAGCCCCTCTCCCCCCTGCTTAGTATGTAGGCCTAGACCAGGAGTAGGCAACCCGCAGCTCTGGAGCCACATGTGGCTCTTTTCATCCCTCTGCTGTGGCTCCCTGTTGCCGGTCTGCAGAGAAAAAAGGATGCCACGCTAGGAGGAGACTCTATAGGAGGGAACCGGACTTCCGGTCGGCTCCAGAATTGAACTGGGGCAGTGGTGAAATCCAGCCGGATCTATCCAGCTCGCACGAACTGGTAGCACCAGTGGCAGGAGGCTCCGCCCACCCACTGGGAAATCATGTCCTGTTTTGACCTTTGCGCATGCGTAGAAGAAGCGTGCGCGCTCCCATTCCCAAACCGGTAGTGAAGGTAAGTGGGTTTCACCGCTGAACGGGGGGCTTCCGGTTAGGACTTTTGTGGCTCTTTGAGTGTTTAAGGTTGCCGACCGCTGGCCTGGATTTACGACCACAATCAGGACTGGAACTGTCATTGCTAAGCCAGGCAGTTGTGAAGTGAGCCGTACCCGATTCTGCTAACTTTTTTTTTTTTTTTTTTTGCCATCATTATGCTCATACCCAGCAAAGAGTTAACCGGTTATTGCTTTTTTTTTTATCGTGTAGAAAGTGAAGAAAGTTATCGGAGTCGAACTCTGCCAAGAAGCGGTTGAAGATGCCAAAGCAAACGCTCAGCTGAATGGTAAAATATAATAAATGTCGAAACCTCTTGCTCACTTTCGTCAACTCTGAAGATTTCTAGCAGAACCAAATGCGAGAATAGCGTTCGGTTCTTAGGTACAATGCACCAGTGATTTTCAACCTGTGGTCCATGGAGACCCTCGCACAGGATCCATGATGTTGTCACGGGGCTCAGGAAGGCTTGGAAAAATGTTATTTAAATCTTGAGTTGAGTCTTGGGGGTCCGTGGCCATGCCCCGTGGCCACAAAAGGTATTTAAAGGGGTCTGTGGTGAAGAAAAAGGTTGGGAACCATTGCGGTACACAAACTCTGTAGATTTCCAACTGTAGATGAGGAATTGTGGCGTGGGTATTACTATATTTCTCATGTTAAGACGTTAATATAAACGTGTTCTTTTTTTTTTTTTGCTCCCCTTTCAGGGTTGATGAATGTTGAATTCCACTGTGGGAAAGCTGAAGAGCTTGTTCCTCACCTCGTGAACACGTTAGCGCTACACAACACAGTTACAATTGTGGATCCCCCACGAGCAGGTTTACGTAAGTGGGGAGAGGGAGGGAACCACAGGGCCGTATTTAAGTAGAACAGTGATGGTTAACCTTTTTGGTGCCGAGTGCCCAAAACGCACATGCGCGTGCCCCAATCTCCAAAATGCAATGCAAGTGCCCCCGTTGTGGCCCATACGCAGCCTGCGCAGCTAGTAGCTGATTCAGACAGCAAGGAGGCTGGTGTGGTGCTGCGCAAGCAGCCTGTGCAGCTGGCACTCGAGTCAGACAATGAGGAGGCTGGAGAAGATGTGGTGCCAGAGGCGGGGATTCAGCCAGGGCCTTCAGAACCTCCAGAAGCTTCCATGGGTGAAGAGGAAGAAGAGGACCCTCTTCTCGATGCACGGGCGCGCAGAGCTGCCAAAAGGCAGGAGTGGCTCCTCAGGAGGAGGTCTCGAGAGTAAGGCTTGAGGCTAATTGGCTACTCCCTTAGCCTATTTAAGGAGGAACGCCGACTGAAGCAATTTGCAGGGAACAACTTCGTTCACATACCTTCGTGTCTTGTCTTATCAGCTTCCTGCAAATTGCTTCTGGGCATTCTGCCAACCACAGTAACCTTTCAGTTATTATTCTTTGAATTCTTGGCGGCTGTTAATGCAGTTAATTAACAGCTGTTGTAAAGACTGGTTTATTTAGTAAATTAAGGTTTGAACGGACTGTGTGTGTGCTGTGTTCTTTGGGGTCCGTAGCTGGGGCAGCACACCCCCACGCATGCGCCCATGGTGCATGCCCCCCCGCCCCCCGTTTTGGCTTCCAGATTCGTTCTCCTGCATTTCTGCCACCCATGCCTTCCTCGATCTCCTCAGTTTCTCCTGCATTTCTGCCGTGGAGGGTGGAACCTGTGGAGATTGAGGAAGGCACGGGCAGCAAAAATGCAAGAGAAAGCTAGCGCACGCTGGGGGGAGAAACTGCGGAGATCGGGGAAGGCCCCGTGCATACGCGGCAGAGACCTGAAGACAAGCTGGCCAGCAGGTGGCATGCACGCATGCGCGGTGAAGCTGGGCTGGCTGGCGGGTGTTGTGCCCGGAGAGAGGGATCTGCGTGCCATAGGTTCGCCATCACGGAAATAGAATTTTAAATTTACACAACGGTGCATGAAAACGTGGCACGGCAAGACAAAAAGGGATTGTGCGTGAGAAGCAACCGCTTCTTTGCTTGTAGGTTATTTAGCCACTCTGCCAGTTTTCTGCTCTGTTTGATCGGTAAACGGTCTTCTAATTTGCCCCTTACTACTTTTGGGATGGGGGGGGAATGCCAAATTTGCCTTTTTGAGTTTGGGGGATGAAATAGAGAGATGC
Organism: Pantherophis guttatus; assembly: GCF_059756535.1. NCBI lineage: Eukaryota > Metazoa > Chordata > Lepidosauria > Squamata > Colubridae > Pantherophis > Pantherophis guttatus. The sequence goes on along the minus strand of NC_142079.1, from coordinate 9,595,441 downwards.
TGGCAAAGCAAGTTAGGGTAACTTTGAACGAAGTTAAGCCTTCGTTTTCCTGGTGAAAAGGATCTGTAGAATTACCGTCTGCTCTTTCCTACTTTTCTTTCTTAACGGTGGAGTTTTAACATTCCCTCGTTTGGCGTTAACTGTCGTTTTATTTGCATTGTTGCCTTTTCTCTTGACGGGGGGGATAAAAAAACCTGCCTTTTCTTCAGAGTTGTGGCGGCAGCTAAAACAGCCTGATGTTTATCCAACGGTGTAATTTTCTAGATTCCAAAGTAATCCTCGCCATCCGAAAAGCCGAGCACTTGAAAAAGCTCCTTTACGTCTCCTGCAACCCTCGAGCTGCTATGAACAACTTTGTGGAGTGAGTCTACAGATCATCATTTCCGTCATTTTAGCCGCTGTCTATCCACTGCAGGATGAAGGGCTCTTCTGCGTGTTTTCCAACCTGGTCAATCCCCCCTCCTCCCCCCCCAAATAGGGGGCATTGATGAGGCGAAGGGTCTTGTGTGGCTAAATGAAATTGTGGGCTATGTCATCGGCCGTCTGTATGTCCAGAAGGGTCTCTCTACCAAGGCGAACAGGCCATGACGGATACCCCAGACTAACACCGAGCACATCTGCCAACCCGAATTGGACCAGAGTGGCAGATTATGGTCCATCCCAGTGATGGCAAACCTTTTCGGCACCAAGTGCCCAAACTGGAACATGCGTGCATGTGTGTGCGCCAGAAACTTAAAAGAGCAGCTGGCCAGTGCATATGCGCACACTGGCCAGTTGGTCTTTGGGTTTCTGGTGCTCTGGCACCCCAGTGCTGATGTTTGCACGGGTTGGAGCAGCGGAAACCCAAAGACGCACATGCCTGTTTTTGAGGCTGTTTTCAAGACCATTTTCCGAGCAGTTTTCAAGCTGTGTTCGGGCCTATTTTCAGGCTATTTTCCGGCACTCCAGCACCCACAAAGACCAGTTGAAAACCGGAAGAGCAGCAGGCAATGGCGCGCACGTGCCCAGAGAGAGGGCTCTGCGTGCCACCTCTGGCACACATGCCATAGGTTTGCCATCACGGGTCTATCCCTTCCACAGGCCAATCCAATATCAAAAACAGCCTTTGTTCCCCGGAAGCCCTAGGGCAGGGGTATCAAACTCAAAGCCCGCAGGCTCCGTATTCTGCCCGCGGGGTGCTTAGATCTGGCCACCCTGGAAACAATAAAGGACCGGCCCACGGTGCCTCCAGCGAAAATGGAGATCGGGAGGGGCCGTGCGTGGCCCTCCCAGTTTTTTTCGGCCACTACGGCCTCCTGCAGCCCTCTGCCAGTAAAAACGGAGCTCAGGGAGGCCGTGCGCAGCCCCCCAAGCTCTGTTTAAGGTGGCAGAGGGCTGCAGGAGGCCGTTGTGGCCGAAAATGGAGCCCAGGCAGGCTGTTTGCACTCCCCCAGGCTCCGTTATAGCTGGGAGAGGGTTGGGCACACACCCCCGGCCATGGCCCCGAAGTCAAACACAACCCCAATGTGGCCCTCAATCAAATTGAGTTTGACATCCCTGCCCTAGGGCAACTACCCACAGCAATGGGGAAACCTGCCCAAAGGCAGAGGGTGCTTTCAGGACCGTATAGGTTGGGAGTCTACAAATATTAATCTTTTTCCCCCCGAAAGCCTAATTTGGGCTGTTCCTTCGCCTATGAAGGTTGCTATGGGCGAATTACTGATTCACGTTACCCCTCCGCCCCTCCAGATGGGCAGAATTGAAACCAGTCCACCCAGCGATGTGGGGTGGGGGTGGGGCCACAAGTGAAAGAAGCAGCCTCAAGTCATCAAATAAAAGGATGAAGATTCATACTGTGTTTCCTCTCTCCCGTAGCCTTTGCCGAGCGCCTTCTCACCGCGTGAAGGGCAGCCCCTTCCGGGTTATCAAAGCAACGGCGGTAGATCTTTTTCCCCACACCATGCACTGCGAGATGCTTTTCTTCTTCGAAAGAATCGAGTATCCAAACAGCAAAGCAAGTAACGCCCCTGCGGGCTCGGCGGAGATTCCAGATGGGAGATCAGTGGAGACTCCAGATGTGAGATCGGCGGAGATTCCGGGTGTGGGATCGGCAGAGATTCCGGATGAGGGATCGGTGGAGACTCCGGGTGTGAAATCGATGGAGATTCCAGATGTGAAGTCCCCAGAAACAACTTCTCCCGAGGCCGACACCACAGACTCCCTCCCGAGAACAGCGATGGGAAGTCCCAGTTAGTAATTCTTTTGGCCCGCCCAGCACAGAAAGGACCTGTGTTTTACTTCCTGATCTTAAAAAGATAGGCCGCTTCCCCCTCCCCTTCCTTTCATTACCCAGCCAGCTTCTGCTTAAATTTTGAAAAAGTAACAAGTTTGAAGTATGTCAATAGTTTAAGGGAGACTGTTGGAAGCAAAGGCCTGAAGATACAATTTCAGACTGTACTTTTTTTTTTGTAATGGTGTATTTTTGAAATCATGGAGCGAACGGGATTAAAGCCATTGGGTGCATTTGTGCTGTGTAACTTTCTTTATGCCTAACATACGATCAAAGCTGTATTTGCCACAATCCAGGTAAATCCTTGATGTACAACCGTAATGCCCGTTACACTCATCATATGGCTGCAAAGCGAGTGACCTTGCGACATGGTTGCAAGTCAAGAACTGTGTGTACTAAGTTCTACTTGGTTAAATGCTGAATCCTAGTTTTATTTAATGTGGTTTAAAGAACCTCAAAAAGACAGCACCTCCAGGAGACTTAGAAAACGGGAAACGTTTTAAGGCAGTGGTCCTGAACCTTTGCTTCACCTCAAGAGTCCCTTTAAATACCTTTTGTGACCACGGACCCCCAAGACCTAAAAGAGTTAAATAACATTTTTCAAGCCTTCACAAGATCCCCTATGTCGTCTCCCAGGCGTCCGCTTACGAGAACCACTGTTTTAAGAGGATTCCCCCTCCTGCCCCAAAGACATAAACTTTTAACTCTCTTCACTCACATGCAGGTGGAAGGATATTTCCTCTGCCAATCACATCACCCTCCCTAGAAAATTGGGCTGCCTGATTCAAAGCCGCTTCTCTTGGTACAAGAGCTTAACGCATTGTAAGCCGCCCTGAGTCTCCGGAGAAGGGCGGCATATAAATAAAAAAAAAAACAAAACAAAAAAAAGAGCAGCTTTTTTTTAAAAAAAAAGCCACAATCTTTGGCTTGGTGCCATGCTGGCGCCCTGCCATCAAAGGCCTTTTGCCCCGATTCTGGAAAATTACTAGCCCAAACACCTCGGCGTTCCCAAAACATTCCAGCGGCATCGCATTGGCTGGATTTGGGCTGGTCATGGGGAGGAGGAAGGGACTGAAGGAAATCGTTCGGTATTGATTGTGTGGGAAACTCAGATTCCACCTGACTTTACTGCAACTAGTAAAACATTTGGTTCACTTCAACCAAATGGGAGTCGAGGGTTTTTCTTCCCTAAGGGATCAGACTGGGGTGGGTCTGACAGCCTGAGAAATTATGATTAGCAGTAGCAGATAATGAATTTTTTTTTAATATGTAATATCAAACTTTTATTGCTGAAAACTAATAATTGGGGGAAACACACAAGTGACGCAAAAGTCGTAACACAGAGGCTCAAAGAATAAGACTTTATAAAGGGAACCAGCCGACCACTTGTATTACTTGACTTATACAATTCATACAGCACCCGGTTAACATTGAGTTGGGTCACATTCATTTTCAAAATACAATACTGCAATTAATCACTGCAAATGGTTCCATAGGACTGACTGACAGACAGGCCAGCTTAAAATTTGGAACACCTCCACTGGCAGACAGAAATTATTTCAGTTTTCACCATCACCAAGAATAGATTAGTATACGATGGAAAAAGACCTAGAGTGAAATACTTCTGTAAGTACGAGCAATGTTAGAACACAGATTTGTTCGCAGCAGTTAAGAATCCAAGGAACCGGACTTAAAATTTTATTGGCGTTATAAATGGATAGCGTCTGATTTTTCAATTAATCATTTCGACAGTTTTCCCACATTTCTCAAGGAAAGAATAAAAAGGAAGAGTTATTTTCTTGAAGGACGGTGCAATGAAAAACAGGCCCATCCAGAGAAATACACTGATTTAATGAGGGTTAAAAGGGGGTGGGGGAAGAGGGAAGAAAGAAAGAGAAACAGCAATAATTTTAAAGGTAAAGGTTCCCCCGCACATGCGTGCTAGTTGTTTCCGGCGCTCATCTCCCTTTCTAAGCCGAAGAGCCAGCACTGTCCGAAGACATCTCCGTGGTCATGTGGCCGGCATGACTAAACACGGAAGGCGCACGGAGCAGTTACCTTCCCACCAAAAATGGTCCCTATTTTTCTACTTGCATTTTTTACGTACTTTCGAATTGCTAGGTTGGCAGAAGCTGGGACATGTAACAGGAGCTCACACCGTTACGCGGCGCGCTAGGGATTCGAACCGCTGAACTGCCAACCTTCTGATCGACAAGCTCGGCGTCTTAGCCGCCGAGCCACTGCGTCCCTGAGGATTTTAATAATTTTAAGGCCTTGCCAAAACTGAAATCCCAAGTGATTTGATTAGAAAAAAACCACAAGTTTATCAAGGAACTGTGAGAAAGTTCTGAATATCTTATCAGACTGCACAGGGATTCATGCAGAAGCTGGAATGAATGGATGCGACGGTGGCTCACAACAGCTTGTGTTTTGCGGCATATAATAAGACTGTTTACATGTCGCAAACTATAGTAAAACACGGGCAAGGACGAGAAATACTTCACAGGAATGACAACGAGAAGGGGGTTTGTCCCAGCTGTTATTGCACACGGTTGAAATGTCTTGCCGAAGACATTTGTTAAAATATAGGTAGTCCTTGACTTACAATAGTTCATTTCGTGACCCGTCCAAAGAGCACTGAAAAACGTGACTTGATGACCGTTTTTCACACTTACCTTTCCAGCATCCCCATGATCATGTAACCAAAGTTCACACGCTTGGCAACCGGTTCATATTTATTTATTTATTACATTTATTTATTTAATTTATTAAATTTATATGCCGCCCCTCTCCGGAGACTCAGGGCGGCATATAAATTTAATAAATTTATATTAGACTTATGACCGTTGCTTTTTTTTTCCCCACGAGGTCATGTGATCATCTTTTACGACTTTCTCGCAAACAAAGTCAATGGAGAAGCCAGATTCACTTAGCCTAAACCAGGGGTCAGCAACCTGCGGCTCTGGAGCCGCATGTGGCTCTTTCACCCCTCTGCTGCGGCTCCCTGTCACTCAAAATATGTGTCACAGCCGTCAATGTGCGACACCTGCCGGCACGGGCTTTATTGAGCTTTTCAATCCCCAGTAGGTCAACCATGGATAAATCCAAGAAAAGAAAAGTTTCAGAAGAAAACAGAACGGTTAATTCAACTACGTATGCTAGTTTTGTGGCCGCTCAAGAAATAGTCAGGCACGGGAAGGGTTTTGTGGCTCCCGGTGTTTTCTTTTCTGTGGGAAACGGGTCCAAATGGCTCTTTGAGTGTTTAAGGTTGCCTAAGCGACTAACTTACCAAAGGCAATGATTCACTTAACAACCGCTGCGAGAAAGATCGTAAAATGAGGCAAAACTCACTTGACAAATGTTTCACTTAACCACAGAAATTTGGGGCTCAATTGTGGTCGTAAATCGAGGACTGCCTGTAATGCATAATGTTCTTATACTAGCCTTTGGTTTACAATGACACATCTAGATGTTTTTAAAGGCAGTGGTCACAGGTAAGGCCAAAACCAAATACACTCGACGTTAACAAAAACACTTCTGGAAAAGAGGCAACTATGATACTCTAAAGAGGACCTGCAAAAAAAAAAACAAAAAAAAAAACCATTCTAAATTTGGGGAAAGAAAGCAATTTCCCTGCCCAAGTAAGAAATCTTGCGTAGAAAAAAAAAAATATCCAACTTCCCCTTGGATCGGTGGTGTTTTTAATACTAGGATAAAAAATGAGAAACTGGCTGTTGGAAGAACAGAAATCAGACACTTAAATGTCATGCTTCATTCTGTGGCAAATTGTGACCTGGGGGAGGGAAATAAATGGGATAAAATTCTACAGGGCTAAAATGTCATCCGAGGGCCCCAGAAATACCTGCAAATATCAAGTGTGTTTTAACAGTTACGCAATTGGATTTGTTTTTTTTTATTCCTACCAAGATTTCTGTTGGAACAAGCTTCCAACTGAAGCAATCTGCCTCCTGCAGAGATAAACGCTATTATGCAACGTTTTATTCAGAGGTTTCAAATATTGAAAGATGGGCTCCAGCATGAGTCAGAAAGCTTAAAAGACAAAATCTCTGGTCTTGGTGACCGACCTAGATTGGATCCTGATTCAAAGATTACTGTGTGCAACCAGCCATGAACGTGGTAAACGCTCATGGCGAGTGACAAGAAGCTGAGCGAGCAAATACAGAACATGGTAATAAATATATATGTGTGTGTTTCCCCGAAAATAAGACACTGTTCTTATATATTTTTTTTGAACCCTGAAATTCAAGGTGTTAGTTATCACCTTTAAAGCGCTCCATGGCTTAGGACCTGGGTACCTACCAGACCGTCTTTTGCCACCAATAGCCTCCCACCGACCAGTTCGTTCTCACAGGGAGGGACTACTCAGGGTACCGTCAGTCAAATTATGCCGACTGGCGACTCCCAGGGGGAGGGCCTTCTCTGTGGGGGCTCCAAGCCTTTGGAATGAACTGCCCCCGGAGATACGGAATATCCCTGATCTCCGTGCTTTCCGCCGTGCCCTCAAGACCCTGATGTTCCAACAGGCGGGGCTAAACATATGAACATGTGAATGATTTTTTAAATGTTATCTAATTCTGGGTTTTATTTAATTGACCAAACTAAGTAATAATTTTAATTAGCAATTTTATGATGTTTGTGTGCCTATATTTTTCTTGACTGTACACTGCCTTGAGTCCTACGGGAGAAAGGCGGTATAGAAATATAATAAATAAATAAAATAAATAAAATAAATAAGCGCTTGGCCTTATTGCCATGCGCTCAAAAGCCCGATTGGGCTTATTATCAGGGGATGCCTTATTTTGGGGGAAACAGTATATATTTTGAGATACTGGTGCTTTTCTGCATTTCAGATTAGCAGCCCCTTGGATGCAAGTCATGTTGTTCATGAGCATGAAAAGGTTGCTAGCATTGCTTGCTTTTAAGGAACATCAAGGAGTCGTGAAACCAGGTATCCATTGCTTATGCAAGATTGGCGACGGGATATTGGATCACCAATCCTTCCTTTTAGTTTTTTTGGGAGAATCTTATTGGGGGTGGGGGGGAAGATATCCCAAAAGTGCTTTTTCAAAAGGCTCCTAACTTTGAAGACGTTTCGCTTCTCATTCTTCAGTTCTGACGGAACGTTTGGAGAATGGATGGATTTATATTTTCTTGCAGTCATCTGGTGGTTAGCACTCCCTCTGAGAGTCATTCCATCCTCCAGCATTCAGTCAGAACTAAAGAAGCTTCTTGGACGAGAAGCGAAATGTCTTCAAGGAAGAACAAAGTCCAGTTGCCTTTTGAAAAAGCACCTTTGGGGACAAGATGACCTGGATCGGGGGTCTCCAACCGTGGCAACTTTAAGACTTGTGAACTTCAACTCCCAGAATTCCTCAGCCAGCTTTGGAGACCCCTGACCTGGATGATTGAGAATCTCCATATTTATTGGGGGATGGGGGGGAATCATCAAATGGTATGGATTTCACAGTACTTTTTGCTTCTCAAACCTTCCATAACCATGAACCAAACAGGGTTTGTCTTAAGCAGAAAATGTTTACACCTTCATATTCTTTACTTCAACAACAGAATTTACTTCGGTCTTTTTCGAGATACATCTCTGATGTATTTCACTTTACATTCAAATAGTTCCCAAAGCCAGATTTGCAAGTACTAAACAGACAATAAAAACAAAAAAGGCAGTCAATATTAAAAAAAAAAAAAAAAAACAACCCCCCCCTCCCCTCAACTTGAAAGAAATTGAGTGATTTTCCTGGCGGGGAATAAATGCTAGGCGTTGCAATTTTAACCGACATGATAAAATATGCAACCTTACTGAACACTGCTGCTTACATTCACAGTTAAAACTGGTAAACTGTAAGAAAACATGGTTATGAGCCCTACTAGCATGAAGAAAAGCTGCAGAGCAGTGCAATGCTTGGCTCACCTTTATGCCAAAGTTTTATTGTTTACATCTAAGAGAAACCGAAACGTGCCTTACAATCTCAGCTTCCTATGTTCGTCTTTGTTTTTAAATGGAACAATGAAAAGCATGGAAACCTCAGAGCTGTTTGCAATTAGTTCTCTGATCATCACTGGATCCATGCTAAAAAATCCCAAGTCTGCGAAAATTCACTGAGAAGCAATCCTAACTGGCCTAACCTCAGCAGGGCATAAAGCGACACGCATTTGTGTGTCTTTCCTTCAATGCAGCTGTCAAAAGGGTGCAATGAGCGCTTAATTCTTTTGTGCAGAAACACAAGAAACCCTTTCAGAAAACAAGCGCCTGTCGTGTTCCTAAAAGCACGACGAGCGATGCTGGGTTACACATTGGTTCCACTCTTTAAAATGAACGTTCTGCATTTAATCCTTAAGCTTTTGGGAAGGATGGGGAGTGAGTTTGCCCAGGCGAACAACCCTGCTTTCTGCTTCTCTATAAACGTATGGCCAGGTAGATTTTTGGCCCCCCCTTGAATAACAACATCTCGAGAAGTACACACAAAACTTAGCATTATCAACCCTGATGCAAACACACAATGCACGTTTGAAGCAGCTTTGACGGTTAGGTTGTTTCCCCCAAAGCAAACCCATTTCTCCTTCAAACCGTTGACAAAGTAAAACATGAAAACCATTCCTAACTTTCGCCACTTGTTTTATTGCTCCAATTCCGAATCTCTCTCATTACACATCCACAGTACAGAGAGGCTCACTGCCAGGCTGAGCAGACTCTACAATTGTGATCTTGGGTTTCTTTCGTGTTTCCTCCTAGAAATATTAAAAATATATATATATACATACACATATATAGAGTTACAGGCTAACTAGCATGCGTCAGCAGCAGCAAACATAGAAAAGCGACAGCTCCGACCTCGCAACACACCCACAGCTTCTTAACTAGATAAGAGCCTGAAGATGACAGGGTTGTGAGCCTGTCAAAACGTTGCTATAAGAAAAACTTTTAAGGTACTGGGAGGATTTTAGCTAAGGTTTTAAAGGACCTTGCAGAGTGCTCTGTAAGGATTTTTAGAAGATTTTAAGCTAGGATTTTAACCAGAATTTTAAACATTTTAACTAACTTATTTAACATGACGCGGGAAAACACCCGAGATTTTAATTTTTTGTATATACACACCCGCGAAAACTTAAGAAGACATATATACATAATTATACATATCCTTCATCCTCGCTGGATGCCAACGTTCAAACGTTCCCTGAACAGAACACTAATATCTTGATTTTGCTCCAGGTTATCCTACTTAATACTTCCTTATCGGAAACATCGAAGTGCTTCTGTGGTGAAAGGATTTGCCCGTGGCATCACCATTGATTGGTGGGGGGTGCCCAGTAGGGGGCTCCTTTCGCGTACCTGTGAAGTTGCCCACTGAAATGGTACCCACTAATCTATTTATTAATCTATATTAGTCTTAGGTTATTTACGGGACCGCCTACTACCACAAACAGCCTCCCACCGGCCGGTACGCTCTCACAGAGAGGGGCTCCTCCGGCTGCTGTCAGCCAAGCAGTGTCGACTGGCGGCCCCCAGGGGGAAGGCCTTCTCTGTGGGGGCACCCACTATCTGGAACGAGCTCCCCCCAGAGATACGGAGGATCCCGGATCTGCGCACTTCCCGCCGTGCTCTTAAGACCCTCCTATTCCAGCAAGCCAGCCTGGCCTAATTTTCTCCCCTTTCTTTTTAATTTTTTAAACTGAAATTTTAATTTGTTTTAAATTATTGGGATTTTAATTGTCTTGGGCTAAATTATTTAATTTGGTTTTAAATTGTTTCTAACTTTTGTATTTATGTATTTTATTCTGTGCCTGTTCACTGCCCTGAGTCCTTCGGGAGTAGGGCGGTATATAAATTTAATAAAACAAACAAATAAAACAAGTCTGATGAAAAGAAGGATTAGGCAGTGGTGAAAGGTAAAATTTGTTACTACTGGTTCTGTGGGTGTGGCTTGGTGGGTGGGAGGGGGTAATGTGACTGGGTGGCCGTGACCAACTTTTTTTCTCTTTTTTAAAGCATTTTTTTTAACAACCTATTGGGGCAAATAGGTTGCAAAAAAATGCTTTTAAAAGGTAAAAAAAAGGCTCCGATGATCACAGCTATGGCGCGCGATCGTCAGAGCCTTTTTTTAAAAAACCTTTTAAACGCAGGAAGTAACGACACCCGGGCGGGTGGGCGGAGCCTCGTGCCGCCATCGCTACCGGTTCTCCAAACCACCTGCCACAATCGCCACTGGATCGCCCAATCTGGCCCGAACAGGGAGCATTTCACCCCTGGATTAGGGGTGATATGCTAGCAATGTTCCAATATCTCAGGGGCTGCCCCAAAGAAGAGGGAGTCAAGCTCTTCTCCAAAGCACTTGAGGGCAGGACAAGCAGCAATGGGTGGAAACTAATCAAGGAGAGAAGCAACCTAGAACTAAGGAGAAACTTCCTGACAGCGAGAACAATTAATCAGTGGAACAACTTGCCTCCAGAAGTTGTGGATGCTCCAACACTGGAGGCTTTTAAGAAGATGTTGGATAACCATTTGTCTGAAGTGGTGTAGGGTTTCCTGCCTAATCAGGACTAGAAGACTTCCAAGGTTCCTTCCAACTCTGTTATTCTATTCTATTTGTGGTCGCCCACTTTCACTCTGCTGAGTGGGTGAGAGCCAAGAGCATGTGACAGGGGTTCAACCTGCCCTATGGCAGCAACGGGTCTCAAACGTGAGGTTGCTCATCCGTCAGCCCAGCATTCTAATCTCAGGAGCCAACGGCGCAAGTTGCTAGGTAAATTTAAAACAGAAATTGTAACAACTTTATCTTGAAAACAAAGGTTGTCTAAAGAGACATGGATGAACTGGCTGCTTGTGAAAGGGAGTCTGGCTGCTCTGGATACTGTCAGAATTTTGTTTTTGTTCACATCCGAGTTGGAGAACTCAGCTTGGGTTTGTATGGGAAGGAGGAAAGTGGTGTTTTAAAATAAGCGCATCTTAAAGGGAGAATTCCTATGATCCTATGGTTACCGTTTCATATAAGGACAAAGACCAGCCTGGTTATCATATTTTGTGAAAACAATAAACCCTGTGAAATTCTTAGCAGTCCTAATACATTCTAGAAAATAACCACAAAAAAATATCTAATAAAAAAAGCTTTACTTAAGGACTTTCTAAATACCTTCATGTTTTAAGAATCAGGAGACTCATGAATTAAGCAGAACCATAAACCTGTCCTGTATGGTGACAGCAGCCAGGGAGCTTACCACGACGCTACTCACCCTTTCTTGTGCTAATTTTCTCATTTCCTCTTGTAACTTGTTCAGAATGTGCAGATTGGGCTTGTTTTTTTTGGCATACTGCTGAAGTTCTATCACGCTTTTGTCGGAGGTTTCCTACCCAAAAGGAAATTAAAGGGTTTTAATATGGTCCTTTTAAACCCTATTTTTTAAAAAAGCCTCTGAATTCAGTATAAGCAATTACTGTACTTTTCGGAGTATAAGACGCACTTTCTTCCCCCCATAAAAGTGGGTGGAAATGTCTGGGCATCTTATACAGCAAATGTTACTGAAGCCCTGCCCACCCGCCCCCACCCTTCGGCCTCTGCCCCGCAGCAATTTACTTCCTTGCAGCAAACAGCCTGATTTAGCACGAGCAGCTGATTGGCGGTTGGATCTGCCTCCGGAATACCGCCTATCAGCTGTTCCAGGCTGCGGGGATCGCCGCTACCCATCACCACCGTCACCTATTGCCGCCTCCGTGCGTCCCATTTTCGGCCTCCGTTCCTTTTATGCCCTGTCGGTGATAGGTGGCAGCACCAATCCCTGCAGCCTGGAACAGCTAATAGGAGGTATTCCAGGAGGCAGATCCAACCGCCAATCAGCTGCTCGTGCTAAATCAGGCTGTGCTGAAGCTGACCACGCTGTTTGCTGCAAGGAGGCAAACTGCTGGGAGGGAGAGGCAGATTTTTTTTTCTTGTTTTCCTCCCCAAAAGCTGTGTGTGTCTTACACTTCGGAGCATCTTATAGTCTGAAAAATACGGTAATCCTGGACAAGAGATAATTTGACATCTTTCAATAGAATCTCCTTATTTAATCCGGAGGCCAGGCAGAACATAAAAATGCTTTACCTGCTTAACCATCTTACTGTTTTCTCTGCCGTACATGCGCAATAAAGAACCCCAGTTTTTCACATGTGGGTGAAGCAGCTGAAGGATTTTCTGGGAAGCCAGTTGCTTTCCAACTCTTTTGTTCTTACCTGCAAAATCAAGGCAAGTTTAAACATCACACTCATACAGTAAACTTTTAGGAGCTGGACACAGAAGTTGGAGGAAAAGCCGCTACCTTGAGGGATCATACTTTTAAAGAAGATGATTCTACGATGGAGAATGGTTTGTACATTATATATATGAAATTTGCAATTTTTAAGGGAATGGCTACCAATTAAATTATCAACTTCGGTCCTTAACAATTATGGGTGTACAGGATAGGGAAAGCATTTAAGTTATGTAGCCAAATTATGTTCTTCTTGTCATTACAAACTTATATTCAAAATATTACAAAACATTGCAGTTCCAGCATTGATACAGATGTACTCAAATATAAATAACTTCTGTTTTTGATTTAAAAACGTAACTAAAATGATAGTGTCTTATCATTAAGAGATCAGTTTATAGGAAATTCTGACTGGTTAAATAAGAAAACCAACACCACCAGACGGAAAGTGGCAATAAATCTAATAAACAGATATTCCATAGATTTTCTTAGTAACTGTTATACTTACACCACCCCCGCACAGTATGCTTCCCACAAGTCATAACATATTCACTCTTCTGATTTTTGCCAGGAATCACTTCAAATTTTATGGATGTATCACCCATGCCATGATTTCTGAAGGACAAATTAAATACTGTTAGTTAGAAGTTCTCAGCGTTTAAAAAGTCTGGGTTTATTGATTAAAAACGTCAATTTAAAAAAAAAATGTTTGTATCAAATCTGGATGCCAACATAAAATAAAGTTCAGCTAAAACAGTGTTCATAATTTTCAAAGGACAAAAATGTTACTGGTTTTTACTGTATGTGGTAAGCAAATTATCCCAGTTCTGGAGTCTGCCTAGCCCCCATCTATAAAAGATATTTCTCCGTTTTTTATTTTTTATAAAAATGTCAAATCAATGTGCAAACAGTGTGACACCTAGGCGCCATACATTCCAATACAAATGAAACTGATCAGATTAAACATAATTATTAATCAACTTATCTTTTCTTTTATGTACACTGAGAGCATATGCACCAAGACAAATTCCTTGTGTGTCCAATCACACTTGGCCAATAAAAAAATCTATTCTATTCTGTTCTATTCTATTCTATATTCTATTCTATTCTGTATTTTTAATAACAATACACATCTATGTTGGGTTACAGTCTATCATTATTCAATTATTCCACATTTTCTCATTCTTACTTTCATTTTATAAAATAAAAATGTATACATTAATATTTCCCTTATTTCTATCACTTATTCTAGCTTTTATGCCACCCTTCATGTCACCCTTTATTACAAAACTTCCTTCTTTCCTGTCTTACTTCTAATCATGACACCTGCCTAAAGAAAAAAAAAATAGAGAGAGGGATAGGGGTAGAAGCAACTCAATACAGTAGCAAAAAAAAAAGAAAGGAGTCATTCATCCATCACCTCTTGCCCGCTTCATAGTTTAATTGCTATGATTTAAAAGAAAGAGGGGAAAAGGGAAAGGCTAATCAGAACAATAATTAAAAATCATCTATCCATCATCTCTTGTCCGCTTCAATAGTTTTAATTGCTATGCTTTTTTTTTTTTTTTGACTTGCCTCCCAAATTCTTCTTTTAAATCTCCATCTGTCTATTTCTTGGATGTCCGCTCTAAATATAACAGATATTTCTAATAAATATGAGTTTCAGCCATAAGAAGGGACAGCATCCCACACTGAATCCCAACTGGATATGGTGTGATACCAACAAAAGCTAATATTTGGATCTCAGGGTTGAACTGTGAGGTCCTTGGTGGCTTTTTTGCCGACGTTTCATTACCAAACTAGGGAACATCATCAGTTGAAGAAAACTACCAAGCTCAGAAAGCAACAAGGATCCCACCATGCATTGTGAGCAAAATGTACAGGAAGTCCCCGACTTACAACCACCATTGAGCCCAAACTTTGTTGCTAAACAAGACTGTTGTTAAGTGAACTTTGCCCCATTTCATGACCTTTCTTGCCACAGGTGTTAAGTTGAATCACAATTGTTAAGTGGCTGGCTTTCCCACTGCCTGCCTGTCAGAGGTTCGCAAAAGGTGACCTGACCCCGGGCCAGTGCAACCGTTATGAATACAAGTCCATTGCCAAGCATTTGAATTTTGATCATGCGACCATGGGGATGCTGCAATGGTCATAAATATGAAAAGCCATCATAAATCACTTTTTCCAGTGCTGCTGTAACTTCGAAGGTCACTAAATGAACAGTTAAGACAAAGGCCATTTGTATAGGACAGTAATGGCTAACCTTTTTGTTGTTGTGTGCCGAAAGCGCATGTACGTGCCGGCACCCATAATGCAATGCGGGGCCCCCTCGTGCATGCGCACACGACCCCCCCTCCCCCAGTCCTGTTTTGGGCCTAGCAGGCCTCCCTGCCGTTACAGGTGTTATGTCTGCCTTCCATGCAGCTTTATTCCTGTTTAGCGTTCATCTCCATTGTTTTGTGTTGCATTTCCTGCCTCTCTAGGATTTACCTCTATTTGCTCCTGTGAGGCACTTCCTGTTCCTGTTGTATATATCTGTTTATATTCTCGATGGCTTGTATAGCGTTTTAACTGCATTTTGATTAAAACTACTTGAAACACCTGCAGTCTCCTAGGACCAAAAACGGGCCGTTGGGGGGAGGGCACACTCTCGCGCACCCCAGCGCATGCGTGCGCGTTTCCTGCATGTGCGGTGGAGCTGAGCTGGGCGACGGCTCACGTGCCCGCAGAGAGGGCTCTGTGTGCCAGTTGTGGCACGCGTGCCACAGGTTCGCCGTCGCGGGTATAGGAAATAGCCATTTTCCAACCTCCCTGCACCAGTTCCAGCATGTCTTTTAAAACCGCACACTGGCAGGCAATCATGTTCACGCAGGGAACGCAGTTAAGAACGCGACAGCCACGTGGGGGGCTCTGTCCCAGGCAGACTAATTCCTAAAGCAGTCATCATGTTTTAGGAACCATTTCTAGGTTCTCCCAGATTAAAGAGAGAAAAAAAGAACAGACGGGGCTATTCCATAAAAAGAATGAAGCCTTCCTCAAAGGAGAGATCACGTAAGCCAGGCAAAAACTCACCTTTTAAGGCACTCGTGAAGGATCTGATATGGAGACAGGAGTCCAGCTTTACTCGTCAGTTCGTACACCCGTGAATCCTCGATACTGATATGGTTAAAATACTACAACAAAATAGGTAAAACAGTCACTTAACAGTAGAAAGGACTTTTTAAGCTTTGCAGGGAGGTCTCTCGTCGTTCTGCGGTTGCAGTATTAAGAGATAAACTAACAAGGAA
Source organism: Pantherophis guttatus (assembly GCF_059756535.1). Classification (NCBI taxonomy): domain Eukaryota; kingdom Metazoa; phylum Chordata; class Lepidosauria; order Squamata; family Colubridae; genus Pantherophis; species Pantherophis guttatus. Next base: position 9,579,631 of record NC_142079.1, on the reverse strand, counting down.
AGATATGAGAGAACAAAATAAACAGCAGAACAAAGGAGCTGTTTGGCTTCGCACCGATTTTGCTAGGAGCTGGGATTGGGAACCATGAGTTGGGAAGAAAAGGTGTGTCTTATACTCGGAAAAATACGGTAACTCTTTCCACTGACAGAAGGAGTCAAAGGACAAATGATATCATTTATGATGAGGGTTATTAATCTAAAGCAAAGAAGCTGAAGGCTTAAAGGAATTTAACATGCAAAGACTCAGCTGTGAACGTACCTCTAATTCCTCACTATCTTTGGGCTTCTCCTCAGAGGTTTGCTTCACAAAATCAGGGATGAGGATTTCCAAAGTAGCTCGGGCTGGAAAAAAAAAAAAAGACTAGGAGTAAAAACCATGTGTGCATTTTGTCAAGAACGCCAACATGCATCGAACAATTCGTCGAATTTATGTTTTACCGACAAAGAAATAAAGGGAGACTAGTATAGACCTATTTCAAGCTATTTAGCTCTCGTCAGCTAGCCATACCCTTTCTGGGATTCGAATCCCCGGCTGCTTGCATATTAATGTATTTTTCGGAGTATAAGATGCACCTTTTTCCCCCAAAAAAGAGGGTGAAAATCTGGGTGTGTCTTATACTCTGAATGTAGCCCCGCCCGGCTTCTCAAGGAGGTTTCAGAGGCTGAAAAAAGCATCAGAAACGAAACTTCAGGAAAGAAGCCCCCAAACAGAGCTTCAGAGGCTTTTTTTCTGAAACTGTTTCGGAGGCTTTTGGAGGCAGGAAAAAACATTTTTTCTGAAATGGAGTTTCAGAAGCAGAAAAAAAAGCAAAAAGCAAAAAAAAAAAAAAAAAAAAAAAAAAAAGCAAGGCACAGAGCTCACCACCAAGGAACCTGTTGCTAAAATTCACCTCTGGGAACAGCTGATTGGGGGTATTTCAGGAGGCCGATCCACCTGCCAATCAGCTTTCTTCTTATTTTCCTCCCCAAAAACTAAGGTGCATCTTATACTCCAAAAAATACAGTAGGTACATGTATTAACCTCTAAACCATGGGCTCTCCTCACTTTGTTGGCTACACCAGGGAAAATATTGCTTTTTATCCAGACAATCTGGTCCACCCAATTAAGTGACTGAGCATACTGCTCTGCTTTCGCCTTTCAGACCCATTTTCCTTCGTTTTTAGAATGGTGAAAAGGTTTCCAAGTTGGGAAGTTTATTATTTGTATTTTGTATTTCGTTAACTGCCCTTCTCTCTCAGAGAGGGGGCTCTGGGTGGTGAAGTTGCAGAAACATCTTTTTTTTAATTGCATTTTTTCTCTTTACATATCTCTATTACATTTTTTTTAAAAAAAAATTTATATGCCGCCCTTCTCCGGAGACTCAGGGCAGCTTACAATGCACTAAGCAATAGCCTTCATTCTTTTGTATATTTATACAAAATCAGCTTATTGCACCCACAACTGGGTCCTCATATTTAACAGATCTGATATTATTCATACAACTAGAACCAATATTCAGTACATTATATACATTCTATTTCTAAACATTCTGTACCTTTATGTACATTTCCATTCCTTATTTCTATTATCTATCCATTCATACCATTTCTCCCATACTGCATAATCCATCTTTTGAGGAGAAAGCCTGTGGAAAATAAATCCCAGATAAAGGGATTGCACATATGTGCTAGTCGTTCCCGACTCTAGGGGGCAGTGCTCATTTCCGTTTGAAAGCCGAAGAGCCAGCGCTGTCCAAAGACAGTCTCCGTGGTCATGTGGCCAGCATGATTAAACTCCAAAGGTGCACAGAACGCTGTTACCTTCCCACCAAAGGTGGTCCCTATTTTTCTATTTGCATTTTTTACATGCTTTCAAACTGCTAGGTTGGCAGAAGCTGGGACAAGTAACGAGAGCTCACCCCATTACACGGCGCTAGGGATTCGAACCGCCAACCTCTCGATCAACAAGCTCAGCGTCTTACCCACTGAGCCACCGCGTCCCATTAAATCCCAGATATATCTGTGCTAAATTCTCTTAGCTCTACTGCCAATTCTATGCACACTAATGGCAGAACAATCCTTCCCTTAGTTGCTACCCAGACAGACTGCGAATCTCAGAATGCTTAAGTGCCACACTGTCTTGCTACAAACTGCAGTATTACTTGAATCACTTAAATCACGGAGATTTAAACAGCAAGCAACATTTGGGTTCTTTTCATCTGAAATCACAATCTTGAATGGAACAAGTAAAAAACAAACAAACCAGAATTTAGCCCTTTAGAGAAAATGGTACAGGCACTCCTCGAGTTACGGCCACCATTGAGCCCAACATTTCTGTTGCTAAGTGAGACAGTTAAGCAAATTTTGCTCCATTTTATGTCCTTTCTTTCCACCATTGTTAAGTGAACCACTGCAGCTGTGAAGTTAGTTAACACGGCTGTTAAGTGAATCTGGCTCTGCTATTGACTTTGCTTGTCAGAAAGTCGCAAAAGGGGGTCACGTGACCCCCCCAGAACACCACAATCACCAAGCTTCTGAATTTTGATCAGGTGACCATGGAGATGCTGCAACAGTCGCTAAGTGGAGAAAACAGCTATAAGTCACTTTTTTTCAGCGCGATTGTAACTTTGAGCAACCACTAAATGAACGGTTGTAAATTGAGGACTACCTGCACTGCGAATAGAATAGAATAGAATAGAATAGAATAGAATAGAACAGAACAGAACAGAACAGAACAGAACAGAACAGAACAGAATAGAATAACAGAGTTGGAAGGGACCTTGCAAGTTTTCTAGTCCAACCCCCTCCTTAGGCAGGAGACCCTACACCACTTCAGACACTTTATCCAACATCTTCTGAAAAACTTCCAGTGTTGGAGCACTTACAACTTCTGGAGGCAAATTGTTCCACTTATTAATTGTTCTAACTGTGAGGAAATTCCTCCTTAGTTCTAAGCTGCTTCTCTCCTTGCTTACTTTCCACCCGTTGCTTCTTGTCCTGCCCTCAGGTGCTTTGGAGAATAGCTTGACTCCCTCTTCTTTGGGGCAGCCCCTGAGATATTGGAAGACTGCTATCCTGTCTCCCCCTAGTCCTTCTCTTCATCAAACTAGACATACCCAATTCCTGCAACCGTTCTTCATATGTTTTAGCCTCCAGTCCCCTAATCATCTTTGTTGCTCTTCTCTGCACTCTTTCTAGAGTCTCAAACACCTTTTTTACATCGTGGCGACCAAAACTGGATGCAGTACTCCAAGTGTGTCCTTACCAAGGCCTTATAAAGTGGTATTAACGCTTTGTGTGATTTGGATTTCAATCACCCGTGTCAATTTCGCTATGCTAGCCCAGCAAACACTGATGAGAGCACAAATTGCATGTAGAATCAGAATTGATGCACCCGTTTTCTGAGAATGCTAATTTTCTTGACTTCACTAATCCTCCGTAGATCTAGATCAGGGGTCCCCAACCTGTGAGCATCCTCTCCCTCCCCACACCAGCCTGCAAAGCCAGAAACGTTGTGGAGTTCTGATCTAGATAGCTGTACTTACCAGCTTTATTCTTGGCAAGTTTTTTGCTACTGGCAGTCCCTGCTCCGTAAGTCACTCCATCAATAATAACTGATGCTCCAAAAGGCTCACTTGGGTTCTCTTTAAAGAGAGGAGAGAAAAATCAAAATATCTGAAGTCCCATCTCACCCTGTCAAGAAGACCGAGAGACTGATGTTTAGCATACTTGGCAATTTACAAAGGCTACTCAGTTAAAGAACAAGCCATGATTGTTTCCTTTATATCGAACCATGTTACCGTTTCTTTATTCCACCTCCACTGTGCATCGTGTTAACATTCTTGAATGTAAATATATTTGGACGAACGGGAGGTTTTATAGTTTTCCAGAAAAACCCAAACAAACATAGCTCAAGAATGAAGGTGAATATATACGTGTCCCGGGATAATGTTTCAGGATCCAATCTGGATCAGTCACAGGTTTAGTCTTCTGAGCTTTCGGACTCGTGCTGGAGCCCCATCCTCAGGGAACTTCTCTCTACCAGAATGTGTGCTTTGGGCTATTCTATGCATATTATTGCTATTAAGATTGTTGGCCGAGCAGGGACAAAAATAGCCAGGGAAATTTTTGAAGCCTGGGAAATCAATCAACAGGATTGCTGATTTCCCACCAGATTATCAGATGCTTAGGAGCTGAGGAAACAACAGCCAACGACTTAATAGCCGGCCAACAACACCCAAAAAACAGGCCACATACAACCAGGCACCACATAAATACTACACATAAAGGTAAAGGTTCCCCTCGCACGTATGTGTTAGCCGGTCCCGACTCTATGGGGCGGTGCTCATCTCCGTTTCAAAGCTGAAGAGCCAGCGCTGTCCGAAGACGTCTCCGTGGTCATGTGGCCGGCATGACTCAACGCCAAAGGCGCACAGAACGCTGTTCCCTTCCCACCAAAGGTGGTCCCTATTTTTCTACTTGCATTTCTTTACGTGCTTTCGAACTGCCAGGTTGGCAGAAGCTGGGACAAGTCACGGGAACTCACCCCGTTACGCGGCACTAGGGATTTGAACTGCTGAACTGCCGACCTTTCGATCGAAAAGCTCAGTGTCTTAGCCACCGCGTCCCTTAATACTACACATAGAATAGCCCAAAGCACACATTCCGGTACAGAGAAGTTCCTTGAAGATGAGCTTCAGCACGAGTCTGAAAGCTCAGAAGACTAAACCTCTGGTCCTGGTGAACGACCCAGATTGGATCCTGAAACACAGCTCAACCTTAGATCTCTAGATCTACTGCAGCGCTCCTGGTAATTGTCCCTTAGAATCATTCCTTTAGATAAATATTAGAAGACTTACCACATTCAAAGAAATTGTAAACAGGCCGTACTTTCAGCACTCGTTGCATATATTCATGAAGGATACAAACTTCAGACTTCCCATTGGGATTAATAACAAACTCTGGAAAAGAAGAACATCGCACAGATGCGGCTTTGAATCTCTGAAATGTTCACTAGTAACAGCTAGAGCAGTGTTTCTCAACCTTGGAAGCTTGAAGATGGGTGGACTTCAACTCCCAGAGTCCCCCAGCCAGCGCTGCTGGCTGGGGGAATTCTGGGAGTTGAAGTCCACCCATCTTCAAGCTACCAAGGTTGAGAAACACTGAGCTAGAGGATGAGAACGGCTTTCATTAAGAAGCCCCACAGGATAAATACCAATCCCATAGTACGTGCAGTGGTACTATCCTAACAATGAGTCGAAAATAAAACCAGCATTTTCCAGGATTGCCAACACTCGGTGTAGGTAGTCCTCCATTGACGACCACAATGGGGTCTCTCCGTAAGTCATGACGGTCGCAAGTGGGTCATCGTGATTCCAACCCGATTTTACAACTTTTTTTTTTTGTTTTTGCAGTGGTCGTTAAGCGAGCATGGCAGTCACCATGGCCGTTCAAGCAAACCAACTGTTTCTTATGGGGCATTTTTGACACACACCCCCCCAAAAAACCACGATGTAAATGTTATTTTTCTGGCAAAAAAAAAACATTGTACAATGGGGTCACGTGACTGTGGGATGCCGCAAATTGCCTAAAGTGGCTGGTACACCTGAGTTGTAAGTATACCTGGGGAGATAACTTTGAATGGAAGACAAAACTTGGAAGGACAAACAAATAAAATCAGTTCCAGGTAGAACTTTGGCTAATTCTCAGGGCTTTAAATTAATTCACAATTCTGACAACCAGCTTACCTTTCTTTGTGGGCGCATCTTGGACAGACAACGTAATGAGTTTCTGATTGGCTGGCAAAATGGGCCTCTCAGACTCTGCCTGCTTCCTCTTCATCTCCCGGTTGAACTGCCGCCTCTCCGCCCACGTTCGGAACTTCTTCACCGTGACTTGCTCGAAATCGAAACATTTTTCCAGATAGTGTCGGAAATCCTCAATATCTAAGGGAACAAAGCAACCGTCACTGTGCCGCGCTCCTTCCAACTGAGAGCGCAACTGGGTCAGTTAGGGGAGTGACCTGATTTATGGATCTCAGGGCTTATGATCGTAATGCAGTCTAAGTCAAGGACTACCTGTAGATGGAACTATCTGAGAAAGAATTGTGCTTATGTCTCTTTGCATCACAGCCGCAAACAAGCAGTTAAACAAAAAAGAAAACAGAGTAATTGAGTTAGAAGGGACCAAGTCCAGCGGTGTCAAACTCAAGGCCTAGGGGCTGGATCCCACCTGCGGAGTGCTTAGATCTGGCCCCCGGGGCTACCATGGAAATAGCGAAGGACCCGCCTGCGTTGCTTCTGCCAGCAAAAATGGAGCTTGCGAGGGCTGAGGGCAGCCCTTCCGAGCTCCACTTTCGCTGGCAGAGGGTTGCAGGAGGCCGTCACAGCCGAAAACGGAGCTCGGGAACCCATTTTTGCTGGCTGAGTGCTCACGTCACCACAGGTGCCCCGACACAATTGATGTTGAGGTGGCCACGCCCCACCTGGCCACACCCACCATGCCCCCCCAAGGTCAAACACAACCTTGATGCGTCCCTCAATGAAATCGAGTTTGACACCCGTGATCTAGTCCAACCCTCTGTTTAAGCAGGAGATCCAATACCAGGGGTCGGTAACCTTAAAAACTCCAAGAACCACAAAAGTCTTAACCGGAAGCCCCCCATTCAATTCTGGAGCCGACCGGAAGTCCGATTCCCCCCACCATAGAGTCTCCACCTAGCGCGGCATCCTTTTTCCTCTACCTGTCCTATCAATTGTGACTGGAAAACCTGCCCCTTGCCATAGAGTCTCTTCCTGGTGCGCCTTGCTTTCACCCCCCCTAACTGGAAGCTCCTCTCAAAATTGGGGCTGAGACAGGGAGCCACAGCAAAGGGATGAAAGAGCCACATGTGGCTCCAGAGCTGCGGGTTGCTGACCACTGTCCTATACCATTCTGGGCAAGTGGCTGTCCGGTCTCCTAACAGAACACTCACAATTTCTGCAGGCAAGTCGTTCCACTGATTAATTGTTCTCGCTGTCCGAAAATCTCTCCCTACTTCTAGGTTTGGAGCTCTCTTTGATATGCTTCCATCCGTTGCTTCTTGTTCTACTTATAATGTACATTAAAGCGACACTTAATGTACCCAAGCAACAGCCAAGAACTCTGGATGACTGAAGAAGAAACACTGATGCCTAATTTGAGTTGGTGGGATGTGGCCCACCTCGGAAAGGTAAAACGACAGGTCCTCACCTATTGATTCATCTTTGCACACTTCGACTTTGGCCTTCACTTGTCCCAAAGCTCCTTGGGCTGCATCTCCCCCAGACGGATCTTTCTCATCCAACGTTCCGGAATCGGCTGCCGTAGAGTCTGGCTCCTCCGTTTGACAATCCAGTTCCAGGGATTTTTCCGTCAGCTTTACAGGGGAAACCTCCCTGTTTGGGGTGATGTCATTGCTTTGTTCCCTTTCCTCGTTGTCTTTCATTTTTTTATAATGCAAACAAGGAATGCTACTCAGAGGAGGGTCGTGTTTCTGCAACACAGTTTGCAAGTTCAAAGGTGAGAGAGCAGGGCAACAAAACCAACGTATAAATTCCCTCATATATAGTGCCCCCGTCTTTACCAGCAATGCTTCAGATCTCTGAGAATCGGCGTTGTTAATCAAAGCAAAACAGGGAAGTCAAATGCTTTGTATAAGTGTTTTTATATGCTTGTTAGAAAATCACCAGGCTCTCTAGCAACTTACACCCTTTTAAGTTACTTATTTTCTGTACTATCAGAAGAAAAATCTTGTGAGAAGCAATGAATTTAAAAAATGCACCTTGGAAGTATCAAAACGGAAAGTGTACCTAATTGCTCCAATGTATTTTCAGTAATTTTTAAAGTCAAAGCCATCCGTCATATATTACCGTTGTACATAGGGTGCTCATAAGTTCCCAACTTTTCTCTTATCAATGTTTCCCCGTAAAAGAATTGGAGAGGACCGTATTTCCATCTGCTTTAAGATCTCACTTTTCACTGCAGCCAGATGCCGCCAAGAAGGCTAAAATAGCAGAAACGTATCCAAGAACTACCATATTTTTTGCAGTATAAGATCTTCTGGACTATAAGACGCACCTACCTTTTTGGGGGAGGAAAACAAGAAAAAAAAATCTGCCTCTGCCTCCCAGCAATTTGCCTCCTTGCAGCAAACAGCAAGCAGCCTGATTTAGTTTCATTTTCATTTTCAGCACAGCCTGATTAGCACAAGAAAAAAAAATCTGCCTCCCAGCAATTTACCTCCTTGCAGCAAACCGCAGAGTCCCGCAGGGCAATAGACTATGGCAATCCCTGTAGCCTGAAACAGCTGAGGGTCGAGAGGCTGATCCAATGGACAATCAGCTGCTTGTGCTAATCAGCTGTGCTGAAGCTGAAAGTGGCTGTTTGCTGTAAGGAGGTAAATTGCTGGGAGGCAGAGGTCAAAGGGTGGGGGCCAGCAGGGCTACATTAGGTGTATAAGACGCACCCAAATTTTCACCCTCTTTTAGGGAGGGAGAAAGTGTGTCTTATACTCCGAAAAATACGGTAAACAGCATTCTATGCTCTTTGGCTTAATTTCAGCTAGAGGCCCTCACTCCCTCTTGCGGAAGAGAACTCTATAAATCAGTTATGCGTAACGTTTAAGGAAAGGTGATCAATAAGAAAATATCGATCCTCTAATTTATTAACGAGTCAAGCTTTTAGTGTTTAGTAACCTATAAAGCAATTTTTATTTTGGAATGTAACCACAATTCAAAATAGATCTTTTAGTCAAAGGGCAGGAAGGCATTTTTTTTTCATATTATTCTGAGTGATGCTGACAGTTTCATAATTAGCTTGGTTCACCAACATGCAGATAGTCACCGACTTATGACCACAACTGAGACCTGAATTTCCATAGTTAAGAAGGTAGGCAGTTGTTAAGTGAAACAGGAGGTTGTTAAGTGAATCCATCTTCCCCTATTGAAGTTTAAGGAACGATTTGTTAATCACGTTTTTCAGAGCTATTGTAACTTCACAGTCCTTCAGTGAACAGTTTCTATGGAGATTCTGTCATCCAGATCATAATTATCCCAAAGGTGCATTTTCAAGACCTTCCAAGGGGTCTCAACAACTTTCAAAAAGAGTGCAAACGACCAGCTGTCTGCAAAGAGTATAAATCCTTCCATTCCCCACCATTCAGTCAGAGCCAAAGAAGCTTCTTGGATGAGAAGCAAAACGTCTTTAAAAACAAGAAAGATCTAGTTGCCTCTTGAGAAAAAGCACCTTTGGGATAAATGAACGGTTTATAAGTCGAGGAATACCTATAGTAGCTCATGTCTTAAATAAGATGAAATCGGATTTTACAGAATGAAATTCAGTGACAGTCAGCCACGCTTCTAATAATTACAAGAATGCCTAACGCCTATTCATATTTCTAAAAGAATGAAACCCAGAGACATCATTACCCTGATGCTTCCTGTTCCCAAGAAATAAGGTCTGGACCAGGTGACCACACGAGACTCTCTGTGGAGGTACACTGGGATGCCTGAGTTGTGGAATGTCATGATCCATCCATCAGGCAATGGTTCTGTAGGAGGGCGACCACGACCTGGGAAAGAGAAGCACACTGAGGCACTGCTTAGTGCCCAAATCCTTCAATGGTTATTTTGAAA
>NC_142079.1:9235000-9265000 GCF_059756535.1 Pantherophis guttatus | reverse complement strand
ATGTTGTGGCCCCTCCAGCAGCCGAATAAGAGGAGGAGGAGGAGGGGTGGGAGTCAGAGTCAGCATCAAGGCAACCTGAGACCTCCAAGGGGGAAGAGGGAATGGAGCTGGCAGAGAGAGAGGTGGAGCCTGGGCCGTCCGTCAGCTCTCAGATGGAGAGTCAACAGCCCCCAGGTCTGGAGGTGGCTGATGAGGAAGAGGAGGAACAGCTGGGTCCAGTGCCTGACGTGCAGATGAGCATAAGGCAGAGGAGAGGAGAGCAGTGGAAATCTATGGGCTGGTCCTTGGGACTGAAGAACCACCGCTGCTAGCAAAGCCCCACCCTAGCTGTGGGGATAAAAGGCAGGGGGCGGAGATGAATAGATGTGGCAGACAACTATTCCTCTCCCGGCCGGACAGACTTGTTAGCCTGTGGTGAGAGAGGAACTTTTTGCCGGGGCTGCCGGCGCTCCTAATAAAGGAATCTTTTGAGTTCACGTCAGAGGGTTTGTCGTGTTTGGGGAGGTGGGTCGGAACCCCAGCAATGGCTCCTCCATCACCTACTCATTCTTTTCTGCTGCCCATGGTGATCCGTGACTTACGACCACAACTGAGCGCAAAATTTCCATTGCTAAGCGAGACAGTTGTTAAGTGAGTTTTGCCCCAGGTTATGACCTTTCTTGTCATGGTTGTTAAGTGGATCTGGCTTCCCCCTTGACTTTGATGGTCAGAGGGTTGCAAAAGGGGATTACAGGACCCCGGGACACTGTCCCCGTCAATATATAAATATATAAATATAAATATAAATATAAATATACAAATTCTATTCTATTCTATTCTATTCTATTCTATTCTATTCTATTCTATTCTATTCTATTCTATTCTATTCTATTCTATTCTATTCTATTTTAACAACTCATCCCCTACTATGGTTCCTTTCTCAACAGGAGCTATGAGGATCCCATTGAGAGCGAAATCGTCAACGAGAGGATTCCCTTCTTGCACGGCAGCTACGCAGCACCTTTGGCGCAACCCGAAAGGGGTAGCATGGCCAGCATCGACCGCCTGGGCAAGCGCTCCCCCTCCATTGACAGCATTCGCAAAGACCCCCGGTGGCGAGACCCGGATCTCCCCGAAGTCATCGCCATGCTCAGCCACCCCATCGATCCCGTGAAATCCAACGCAGCAGCCTACCTCCAGCATCTCTGCTACGAGAACGATAAGATCAAGAAGGACGTGAGACATCTCAAGGGCATTCCCATCCTGGTGGGTCTGCTGGACCATCCCAAGCCTGAGGTCCACCGCAAAGCGTGTGGGGCCCTCCGGAACATATCCTATGGGAAGGATAATGAGAACAAAGTGGCCATCAAGAACTGTGATGGGATCCCAGCTTTGATCCGGTTGTTGCGCAAGACGAGTGATATGGAAGTACGAGAACTCATTACAGGTCAGTAGTTGGGGTTGTTTCTTCTTCTTCTTCCTCCACCCCTCTTCCTCCTCCTCCTCCTCCTCCTCCTCCTCTTCTTCTTCTTCTACTTCTCCTCCTCCTCCTCCTCCTCCTCCTCCTCCTCCTCCTCCTCCTCCTCCTCCTCCTCCTCCTCCTCCTCTTCTTCTTCTTCTTCTTCTTCTTCTTCTTCTTCTTCTTCTTCTCCTCCTCCTCCTCCTCCTCCTCCTCCTCCTCCTCCTCCTCTTCTTCTTCTCCTCCTCCTCCTCCTCCTTCTCCTCCTCCTCCTCCTCTTCTTCTTCTTCTTCTCCTCCTCCTCCTCCTCTTCTCCTCCTCCTCCTCCTCCTCCTCCTCTTCTTCTTCTTCTCCTCCTCCTCCTCCTCTTCCTCCTCCTCTTCTTCTTCTTCTCCTCCTCCTCCTCCTCCTCCTCTTCCTCCTCCTCTTCCTCCTTCTCTTCTTCTTCTCCTCCTCCTCCTCCTCCTCCTCTTCTCCTCCTCCTCCTCCTTTTCCTCCTCCTCCCCCTTTTCCTCCTTTCTTGCTCATTATCTATCTCCTCCTCCTCCTCCTCCTCCTCCTCTTCTTCTTCTTCTCCTCCTCCTCCTCCTCCTCCTCTCCTCCTCCTCCTCCTCCTCCTCCTCTTCTTCTTCTTCTTCTTCTCCTCCTCCTCCTCCTCCTCCTCCTTTTCCTCCTCCTCCCCCTTTTCCTCCTTTCTTGCTCATTATCTATCTCCTCCTCCTCCTCCTCCCTTCCATCACTCCTTCTCCTTCTAGTCCTCTATATGTCCTCCTCCTCCTCCTCCTCTTCTTCTTCTCCTTCTCCTCCCTCTCCTCCTCCCTTTTGTCAGTGTTGATGGTGTTGAAGCAGTGCTCCAGAAAATTTTGAGATTGCACCCCTGGAGCCTGTCACTATTGGTACTACCTTTGCTTTCTAAATGCTCCACTTATTCATTGTTCTCACTGTCAGGAAATTTCTCCTTAGTTCTAAGCTGCTTCTCTCCTTGATTAATTTCCACCCGTTGCTTCTTGTCCTGCCCTCAGGTGCTTTGGAGAATAGCTTGACTCCCTCTTCTTTGGGGCAGCCCCTGAGATATTGGAACTCTGCTATCATGTCTCCCTTAGTCCTTCTTTTCATTAAACTAGACATACCCAGTTCCTGCAACTGTTCTTCCTACGTTTTAGCCTCCAGTCCCCTAATCATCTTTGTTGCTCTTCTCTGCACTCTTTCTAGAGTCTCCACATCTTTTTCACATCGTGGCGACCAAAACTGAATGCAATATTCCAAGTGTGGCCTTACCAAGGCCTTATAAAGTGGTATTAACACTTCGCGTGCGTGCTCCAGTTTGGGCACTCGGTTCCAAAAAGATTCGCCATCACTGTCCTAGATTAAAAAACACTGAGGTTTGTCCAGTCAGCAAACTCAAGCTGTTCTGGGTAATTTTTATTTATTTTTTTTTAAATTTGATTTATATGCCGCCCTTCTCCGGAGACTCAGGGTGGCTTACAATACGTTAAGCAATAGCCTTCATACTTTTGTATATTTATACAAAGTCATCTTATTGCCCCCACAAACTGGGTCCTCATTTCACCTACCTTAGAAAGGATGGAAGGCTGAGTCGACCTTGAGCCTTGGAGAGATTCGAACCAGCAGTAATTGCAGGCAGCTGTGTTAATAACAGGGTGCTTAGACCACAGTACTATCAAGGCTCTTGATTTGTCGGTTGATTCAGCCACAATTCATAACATTTTTGTTTATGCCTCAGCTTGGATGTGGTCTCCTGAGGCTCCGAGAGAACATTGCATCTCCGCTGCTCGTTTTCTGATTCACAACACAGAGCGGAATGGGAACAAGAAGGAAGAAAAAGAAAATAACGATGTGAGAAAGCAGCATATGGCCTGATAAAAACTAGGTGTGGCATAAGAGTTCCCAATGGAGATCGGGTTGCAACAAACTCATTACCCTCCCTTGGAGAACAGCTGGAGGAACTGAGCATCTTAAGTGGCTTTTCTTTCCCCTCGGGGTATTTATCGCAAAGCAATTCTTGGGAGAGTTTGACAATGGTTCAGAGCTTGGTGGCAAAGAAAGATGTAAGTCTGCAGAGCAGAAATCCCATTTTTGGCTCTGCGTTGGAATTTGCAGGAGGGTCAAGGGTGAAATGCTACCAGTTCAGAACGGTTCGGGCGAACCGCTATTTAAAAAATGCTACCAGTTCGGGCAAACCGGTATTTCCAACAATCAGGTGGATAATAATCAGCTGTGACGTGCGATTTATATTAGCCAGAACAGAGGCGGGGTTCAGCAGGTTCTGACCAGTTCTGGAGAACCGGTAGCGGACATTTTAAGTAGTTCGGAAAACCAGTAGTAAAAATTCTACAGACATAAACTCAGAACCTCAGCTCCCTGCCCGCCCCCCCCCCACCCCCCCAGCAGATATTTTGGTGCCAGCTTATCTACAAGACAAAAGACCTTCAACTCCAGGAGGATGGGATTATCCTTCAGGGCAAAGCCTTTCAGCCACAATAGGAAATTGCCCTTCATTGAATCACCCAGCAAGATTTAACCAAGCCTGGGACACAGACAACCTCAGCTATGAAGGGATAGCCCCATAGGAGTCTGACTGCAACCAATAGGATAAGCTCAAATTCAAAGCTGAAGAGAGGGTATAAATCAATCTCTCCTCTCTCCCTCCCTCTCCCCTCTCCCTCCCTCTCTCTCTCTCTCCCCTCTCCCTCCCTCTCCGTCTCCCTCTCTCCCTCCCTCTCTCTCTACCCTCTTTCCCTCCCCCCTCTCTCCCCTCTCCCTCTCCCTCCCTCTCTGTCTCCCTCTCTCCCTCCATCTCTCTCTCTTCCCTCTCCCTTCCTCTCCATCTCCCTCCCTCTCTCCTCTCTCCATCTCCCTCCCTCCTTCTCTCTCTTTCCCCTTTCCCTCTCTCCCACCCTCTCTCTCTCTCTCTCTCTCTCTCCCCTCTCCCTCCCTCCCTCCCTCTCTTTTTCTCTTCCATGTGCTCAATTGCCTAGGACCCAAAAAACTTATGTGGTTCCGTCCACCATTAAACCATCTTTCCAAACAGCCTCCATGTTTCCCAGCATCTTTCTCCCCACTTGGAACTGAACCCAGATGGACACTTTCTTCCAACAATTTACCTTGCTAAACCTGGTTTATTAATTTTATTGACAATTAACCTTGTTAAACAAACCCCAGTGGTATGGCTTGAACATGACCCTCAGCCGACCACAAGGTTTTTTTTTGTTTTGTTTTTTGCGTTTGGAAAGTGACCACTCGTTTCTCAACCTTTGCAAAAAAAACAAACAAACATACAGTCTCAGGTTTTTTTTTTCAAGCAGCATTAGTCGGAATAATTTCCTACCGATTTCAAAACACATCGGTGAGTTTAAGTAGCGTTCTGAGTCTCCACCGTACATTACAAAGACCAAACATTTGGATAAATCTTTCATTACCGGCTTTGCAAATTGAATTATTTGCAAATTGAATATGGAATGCAGCCTTTTCTCGTTCTCGAATTGCGCTCGGCAATTACAATCTTAAAATAATAGTCATAATAACCTTTTTTTTTTTTTTTTGCTCTTGAATATGAGGATGGCGGTAGTTGGTCTTGAAATGCACTGGCTTGGAAATTTTCGGCCCTTTACGATAACTGCTTGGGAAGAAATCAAAGATAATTGCCTGGTTTTTGTGCATTTCTTGAGAACTAATCGGTGTGACGCTGAGCCAGAAGGAACAATAAAGTTCCCCCCCCCCCAATTCTTGTCATCTCACCATTTACTGGCCAGAGAATAATAGAATAACAGAGTTGGAAGGGACTTTGGAGATCTTCTAGTCCAATCCTTTACTCAAGCCAGGAGACCCTCCCATTTCAGGCAAATGGTTGTCCAATCTCTTCTTAAAAGTCTCCAAGTTTTGGAGCACCCAAAACTTCTGGAGGCAACTCAGGGGCTGCCCCAAAGAAGAGGGAGTCAAGCTATTATCCAAAGCACCTGAAGACAGAACAAGAAGCAATGGGTGGAAATTTTGGGCTTCGTCGTGGTCGTAAGCCGAGGCCTACCTGTAGTAATGGTTGTGATGATTGTAAAAGCAAGCCACCCACAGGACCGACCTGATTTTACATCCATTTGGAAGCATAATGCAGACGAGGACGGTCGTTACGTTCCATCAGTCTGCAGAGAGAGAGAGAGAGAGAGAGAGAGACAGGACTCGTTTGGAGGTCACATTGAATCGGGGCATGTTTTAAATCATCCGAGATCAGTTTGCCCTTTCTGGCTCTGGAGCTGAAGTGCCACTTAAGCATTGCAAGCGGTTGGAGATAAAATTCCGTTTGGGACATGTTTCTTTTAACAATACCCCTAAAAACGATTGAATGCCGTTGCCCTTGGGATGCGAGAAGGCCTTGACTCCTAAAAATATAAATTTTCCAATCCGGATTAGGAGATGGTTCAGTTCAGGAACTTTTCTTTCCCGTCTGGTTTTTTTTTCATGGTTGGGTTTGATGGGAGTATTTGAGTTTCAATCAGCGGTGAAATCCACTGACCTTCGCTACCAGTTCGGGAACAGGAGCGCGGGAGGTTAAAAAAAAAAACAGGATGTAATGACATCCTGGTGAGTGAGTGGAGCCTCCCACCCCCGGCGCTACAGGTTCGGCAAGCCAGATAGAACCGGGCGGATTTCACCGCTGGTTTTAATAGAAGAGAATATATATAGCTCAGGGTTTAACTGTGGGGTCCTTGATGCATTCGGAACTTGGTGGTTTTCTTGCAGATGTTTCATGACCAAACTAGGTAGTATCATCAGTGTTACCAGTGTTAGAAGGGGCTGGGTTTGAGGAGGAGGAGGAGGAGGAGGTCCTTGATGCTTTCTGAGCTTGGTAGTTTTCTTGCAGATGTTTCACGACCAAACTAGGGAACATCATCAGTGTTAGAAGGGGGTAGGTTTGTGGAGTGGAGGAGGAGGAGGAGGAGGAGGAGGACTGTGGGGTCCTTGGTGCTCGCTGAGCTTGGTGGTTTGCTTGCAAATGTTTCATGGCCCAACTAGATAACATCCTCAGTATCTTGTTTCCTTTTTGGCGTTTTGATTATTTTTGAATGGCATGTAGATGTTGTTCATCTCGATGTTCCCCGTTGAGTGCCAAAAAGGACTGTTCTGTTTGGATCACAGTATTTAAATCGCGTTGCTTTCCCCTTTGCAATGTGACCCACAGGGAAAACCTAGAGCCAGTTTAGACTAGTGGTTAAGGCAGCAAACTAGAAAGTGAGTGATCGTGAGTTCAAATCCTCCCTTAGCCACGAAAGCCAACCGACAACGCTCAATCCCAACCCACTTCACGGGATGGTTGTGAGAAAAATCAGAGGAGCAGGGCGTGTTGGATGTGTTCACCACCTTGAGTTATTTGTAAAAATAATAACGATGAGATACAAATAAGCAAGGGATGCGGTGGCCCAGTGGCTAAGACGCTTAGCTTGTTGATCGAAAGGTCGGCAGTTCAGCAGTTCGAATCCCTAGTGCCGCGTAACGGAGTGAGCTCCCGTTACTTGTCCCAGCTTCTGCCAACCTAGCAGTTCGAAAGCACGTTAAAAATGCAAGTAGAAAAATAGGGACCACTTTGGTGGGAAGGGAACAGCATTCTGTGGGCCTTTGGCATTGAGTCATGCCAGCCACATGACCACGGAGACGTCTTCGGACAGCGCTGGCTCTTCGGCTTTGAAACGGAGATGAGCACCGCCCTCTAGAGTCGGGAACGACTAGCACATATGTGTGAGGGGAACCTTTACCTTTATAAACAAATAAATAAGCTTATACATGTTTTCCTGCTCATTTCTATCTATTTCCACTGTTTCGTCCTACTCAAGGCACCCTCTGGAACCTGTCATCTTACGAACCCCTCAAAATGGTGATCATTAACCACGGTCTTCAGACGCTGACCAATGAAGTGATCATCCCTCATTCGGGGTGGGAGAACGAGCCGAACGAAGATTCGAAGCCTCGCGACGCGGAGTGGAGTACAGTCTTCAAGAATACGTCAGGATGTCTGAGGTGAGAAACGGGGAGTCCGTACTGCAGTTCCATTGGCCAAAGGGAGGGAAACGGAAGCCGAAATGGCATTCAGTTAGTTCAGGTAACCAGATGGTGTAGGGACTCCTGCTTGGGCAGTGGGTTGGACTAGATGACCTACAAGGTCCCTTCCAACTCTGTTAATCTGAATCTTATCTGTTTTATAGTCGGTGCTGGGGAATATTTGGTTGAATTTAGCATAAACCTGTTTTGGTGTAAAATAGTCGCTCAGCGGCTAAGATGCTGAGTTTGTCGATCGAAAGGTTCAGCAGTTCGGTGGTTCGAATCCCTAGTGCCGCGTAACGGGGGGAGCTCCCGTGACTTGTCCCAGCTTCTGCCAACCTAGCAGTTCGAAAGCGGGTAAAAAATGCAAGTAGAAAAAATAGGGACCACCTTTGGTGGGAAGGGAACAGCATTCCATGCACCTTTGGCATTGAGTCATGCCGGCCACATGACCACAGAGACGTCTTCGGACAGTGCTGGCTCTTCGGCTTTGAAACGGAAATGAGCACCGCCCCATAGAGTCGGGAACAACTAGCACATATGTGCGAGGGGAACCTTTGCCTTTACCTTTTAGTTACCTTTGCTTGTAGAGCTACAGTCTTGCATTCGAAGTAGGCAAATATATTCCGAGAAGAATTTTAAACTCAATATGGTCCAGAGTTACCCTGAGATAAGATGGGGGGCCAATACAATGAATGAATGAATGAATGAATGAATGAATGAGAAAGAAAGAAAGAAAGAAAGAAAGAAAGAAAGAAAGAAAGAAATGGATATCAAGAACAATGGATTGACACAGCCAGTTTGGGGGTGGATTAACTGTTTTATAGCTGATAAAGAGCATCTATCTATCTATCATCTATCCATCCACCCATCATCTATCTATCTATCTATCTATCTATCTATCTATCTATCTATCTATCTATCTATCTATCTATCCATCCATCCATCCGCCTGCCCACCCGTCCATTATATCTATCTATCCATCCATCCATCCATCATCTATCTATCTATCTATCTATCTATCTATCTATCTATCTATCTATCTATCTATCCATCCAGCCATGCACCCATCATCTATCTATCTATCCATCCATCCATCCATCCGCCAGCCCATCTATCTATCTATCTATCTATCTATCTATCTGTCTGTCTGTCTGTCTGTCTGTCTGTCTGTCTGTCTGTCTGTCTGTCTGTCTGTCTGTCTATCTATCTATCTATCTATCTATCTATCTATCTATCTATCCACCTGCCCATCCATCCATCCATCCATCCATCCATCTTATTGCATTCTTTTCTGGACCTTTGAACCAACCAGCAGCAGGAACTGAAGTGGTGGTAGTTTAGGGGGAAAAAAAGATTGATTGACCTCATTTTGAGGCATTCTGTTTTACGTTTGATCAGTTTTTTAGGCCGATATAAATAAAGAAGAGAAAATGAAACGAATCACTCAGCATATATTTCATGTGCTTCCATAGCTCGGCATCCAGGCATCCTATAATAATAGAGATTTGTAAATGCTGACAGGGCAGTGACAAACGTTGATTGATCATCCATGCAAGAAACAAATAGATGGGTATTTTTAACTTCTACTTGAACGGAGACAAATTCCTGGTGGGAAAAAATGAAGTGAAAAGCCACAGAAAAACAAAAGAGAGAGGCAAAAAGGGGAAAGGAATAGAATACATACATATAAATGTATACATCACAGTATAATGGTGAAAAGAAGGAGTAGGCGAGACATGGTAGCAGACTTCCAATATTTGAGGGGCTGCCACAAAGAGGAGGAGATCAAAACCACCTGAAGGCAGGAGAAGAAGCAACGGGTGGAAACTAATCAAGGAGAGAAGCAACTTAGAACTAAGGAGAAATTTCCTGACAGTTAAAACAATTAGCCAGTGGAACAACTTGCCTCCAGAAGTTGTGAACGCTCCAACATTGGGGTTTTTAAGAAGATGTTGGATAACCATTTGTCTGAAGTTGTGTAGGGTATCCTGCCTAAGCAGAGGGTTGGGCTAGAAGACCTCCAAGGTCCCTTCCAACTCTGTTATTCTATTCTATTCTATTCTATTCTATTCTATTCTATGCTATGCTATGCTATGCTATGCTATGCTATGCTATGCTATGCTATGCTATGCTATGCTATGCTATGCTATGCCATGCCATGCCATGCTATGCCATGCCATTCCATTCCATTCCATTCCATTCCATTCTATTCTATTCTATTCTATTCTATTCTATTCTATTCTATTCTATTCTATCTAGGGCAAAAGAGGGTCTCCTGCTCGAGCACGGGGTTGGACTAGAAGACCTCCAAAGTCCCTTCCAACTCTGTTATTCTGTGTTAATTCCCTCCTCATCTATATTGCTACCTTTCTTCTTTTTAAAAAAAATATTAATATTGTTATTGCTGTTGCATCAACACCAAGATGAGGCTCTACGTGAATGTTGAAAAGACGAGTGTGTCCTGCAATCTTGGCTCTGGTGAAGGCTTGTAACACCTTGCCAAGTTAATCGTGTTATTTTTGGCTTCCTGTTGCTGGATGTTAGGGCTTCCTAAATAGGCACGTTCCTGGCATAGCAAGCCTTAGAAATGGGCCGTAGCAAAACCAGCTTATATTATGAGATCCTGAGTGCCTTTTGCTTTCGGGGCAAATAAACGTTCCCTCCGAGAGATTTCCTGGGAATGGATGTGTTCCCCTTCCATTCCCTCATGAAGAAGTTGAAGAAAATAGAATAACAGAGTCGGAAGGGACCTTGGAGGTCTTCTAGTCCAACCCCCTGCTCAGGCAGGAAGCCCTACGCCATTTCAGACAAATGGTTGTCCAATCTCGTCTTAAAAACTTCCAGTGTTGGAGCATTTACAACCTCTGGAGGCAGGTCGTTCCACTGATTCATTGTTCTCATTGTCAGGAAATTTCTCCTTAGTTCTAGGTTGCTTCTCTCCTTAATTAGTTTCCACCCAGAGGTGGGTTTCAGCAGGTTCGGACCAGTTCTGGAGAACGGTAGTAAAAATTCTGACTGGCCCCGCCCCCATCTATTCTCTGCCTCCCGAGTCCCAGCTGATTGGGAGAAAATGGGGATTTTGCAGTATCCTTCCCCTGGAATGGGATGGGAATGGAGATTTTGCAGTATCCTTCCCCTGGAGTGGGGTGGGAATGGAGATTTTGCAGTATCCTTCCCCTGGAGTGGGGTTGGAATGGAGATTTTGCAGTATCCTTCCCTTGGAGTGGGGTGAGAATGGAGATTTTGCAGTATCCTTCCCCTGCCACACCCACCAAGTCATGCCCACCAAGTTATGCCCACCAAGTTATGCCCACAGAACCGGTAGTAAAAAAATTGTTTGAATCCCACCACGGATGTAGGATCTGCTTTGGGTGGGATCTGTTTTTGGAGGCACTGGTCTACCCATTTATTTTTGCAGGCACTGGTCTACTCATTTGTTTTTGGAGGCACTGATCAGCTGTAGGGCAGCCCTTTGAAGCCCCGCGGCAAGAGTTTAAACAGGTTTTTTCCTTCTAGCCCATCAGCTGGGACTAAGGAGGCAGCAATAGATTGGGGGTGGGGCCAAATGAAAGGTAAGAATAACATGGGAGGGGGAGGGGGCAGAACCGGTTCGGTGATGTCATATCGTCACTGCTACCGGCTCGGCGGAACCGGGAGGAACCCACCACTGATACGGGCGTCCCGAATCGCTTGTTCATTTCCAATGCTCTGGACTTCTACCCAAGCAGCTTCTCCTGGGAATCGCTTTGTAAAAGGCGGAAAGTAAGGAAGACTGTTCTACGCCGCCTCATTGCTGGAATAATCATTAATCCCCCCCCCCCGAAGGAAGACGCGGCCTTCTCTGTTAGGATCCAGGCGTCGTCATTTTTTTTTTTAGACCGATGCACCAGGCTTGCTCAGAGCTGAGCAAACATTAGAAGTGACCTTTTCTGAGCTCTGAATTTAGTGCTCTGCTTCCTGCAGATGGTTAAGAAGCTCAGGAATAGATTGGATTATTCCCTCACTGCAGGGATTTTTTTTGTGTGTGTGCTTTGCCTACGACGGAACCAGAATCGACCGCCCAAAAAAAAAAATGGAATCCACCCGTTTCAGTGGTGAAATGTAAAATTTGTTACTATGGGTTCTGTGGGCGTGGCTTGGGGGGGTAATATGAGTGGGCATGGCCAACTTTTTTTTTTTTTTTTTTACACTTTTAAAACCCTCTTCGGTGAAGAGCTTGTAAAAAAATGCTTTCAAAAGCCTCTGATGATCCCAGCTGACTTGCCTGATTGGCAGAGGCTTTTTTTTTTTTAAAGCCTCTGACGATCCCAGCTGAGCCGCGCGATCATCAGAGGCTTTTTTTTAAAAACTTTTAAAAGCATTTTTTCGGCCAAAGAGATCGTAGAAAAAATGCTTTTAAAAATTAAAAAAAAAAAGCCTCTGATGATTGCGCGGCTCAGCTGGGCAATGGGAGGAGGCAGGGATTTTTGCTACCGGTTCTCCGAACCACCCGCCTCCATCGCTACCGGATCGGGCGATCCAGTCCGAACTGGGAGCATTTCACCCCTGACCCATTTTTTTGCCTAGCAGAGGGTGAAAAATAACGATCTTTCAATTTCAGGCAGGGCAGATTGTGACGGGAAGATAAGGAAAAGTAACAATTAGAGGCGAACAGGTAGCTCCGATGACCTCCGCCCCCCCCATCACCCTGCGGTTTACTTACCTTTATCTTCTCAGCTGATTGGCGCAGCGGCACGAATTGCCACGCATCAGCTGTGTTACTCCCAAGTGGTAACACAGAAGATTAGTATTTGTAAAACTGTGCACACGTTCGTGAAGCACGGGATCACCGAACTGGTTGTTAGAATGACAGCTTCCCACCACTGGTAACAATGGAACAGCAGAACGATAGTTAACTATAGTTAAATAACACATTTGGCCATTTGTCTGAAGATGTTTTAGTACTTTTGGTGCTCTCTAAGCTTGTACCCTGTTTCCCCCAAAATAAGACATCCCCTGATAAGAAGCCCAATCGGGCTTTTGAGTGCATGGCGATAAGGCCAAGCGCTTATTTCAGGGTTCAAAAAAAAAAAAAAAAGACGGGGTCTTATTTTCGGGGAAACACGGTAGACATTTCATTACCCTACTAGGTAATATCATCAGTGCTAGAAGGGAGGGAGGTTTGATTGATGCGAATGAGTGTGGGGTTTGCTCCCTGCTTATATACACTTGCTGTGAGAGAAAGTCTGGGAAAGGAGCCAGGTGGGAGGAGTCAACCAGGCTCAAGGTTGACTCGGCCTTCCATCCTTCCGAGGTAGGTAAAATGAGGACCCGGTTTGTGGGGGCAATAAACTGACTTTGTATAAAATAGAACACTGCTTGGGGGGGGGCCAAAAGCCCTACTAAGAAAGTATATATCCCAAGCTACAAATATTCTCTCCTATTGGAAGATACTTTAGTTTGGATGAGGCCTAGAATTAGACAGGCCTTGGTGATCCTTTCTAGTTGCCTGATGTTCCAGCTGTCATACTCTTTCCTGTGGGTGGGTATAAACTTGATGGCATCTTGAGCGAAACTGAACATAGTGTTCTGGCCCGCCAGTACCCAGCACAGCTGGCAGCAGATTCGAACAGTGAGGAGGTTGGGGAGGAACATGGGCCAGTCCTGGAGTCTGGGGAAGGCTCTGACGAGGGCTCTGCGTCAGAGGCAGAGATGGGGCCAGGGTCGTATGACAGTTATCAGCTACCTTCGGAGTCAGACATCAGTGAGGCAGACGAACAGCTGGAGCCTGTTCCCAGTGTGCGCATGCACAGAGTTGCCAGGAGAAGGGAACAGCTAAAGAACAAGGGTCGACTCAGGAGTAAAGCCACAGGTGGACAGTGAAGGGCCCCTCCCGGAGGGAATAAAAGAGGAGCGAAAGGGGAGTGGAGTTTGCAGGAGACAGTTCGTTCATTCCTGCATTCTTGCCAAGTATTGCGGCGTCTGAAAGATATCGGCCTGGCCACTCACGAAGCCTGATCAAGGTCGGTAATTGTGAACTGTCTTGAAAGACTGTGGGAGAGGAAAGACTTTGCTGGAGAGGAATTCACTGTCAATTAAATAAAAGGGATTTATCGGGACGAGGACTCAGCTTCGTGCTGCTGGGGGAAGCCTAGGCCAGTTGGCTGATCTTCCGGTCCTGTGCTTTGTCCCTGTGACTTGTGCATAGGGGAATCATATTCTCCATAAGAACTCCAGATTGCCAGATCGGTCGGTGTTGATGTTCCTGTGGTGTGAGAAATACAAGCTTCTCTCCTTCTGCGAAGCACTAAAACATGTCACCAATATGGTGGACACCAGCTGAGAATAAATTTTGCAGTCATGCATTTGTCGTTTTCACGGTTGCCAACATCGCATTGGAACTATAAAAAAAAAAACACAAACCAACCCAAGGTTTAATGAAGTAAAAGTAGGAAAAGAGAAAAGATAAGGTCGCTTTGAAGTTTAGGATAAACAAAATGTAAAGTTTGATGGGGGCCTTTTTTTTTTTTTGAGACTTTCTTCCTCTTTTGATCCCGGGCGAGCCCCGACGAGGAAAAGCTTTGATACAATTAAGTCGGGAAACCGGAGCTGAATTTCAAAGATCAAGGTTGTTAGAAGCATGTTCTCAATAACTTATTGATGGCTCTTCGCAGCACGCATGTGCAGCCCTCGACGGCAGCTGCTGCCGTTCCAGAAAATATTTTTTGCACTTTTTTTTATTGCATTGCTAGCCTAATGGCTTTGGTCAGCTAGATGGCAATATCCGGCTGACCTTGGTTGATTTTGAAAAGCTAAGTAGCATCAGAGCCGGTTATTTCCTGGAGGAGAGATCTCAAAAAACACCCCGAGGCTGTGTAAACCGGGAAGTTGAGAAAACAAGGAAAAGCCATTTCTTTAATATTGCCAAGAGTGCTACACGGATGTATGCAGTGATGACGTTCAAATTTTTTCTCTACTGGTTCTGTGGGCGTGGCTTGGTGATGGTGGAGTTCTGTGGCTGAGTGGGCATGACCAATTTAATTTAATTAATTCAATTAATTCAATTTATATGCCGCTCCTCTCCGAAGACTCAGGGCGGCTCACAATACATTTTAAAAAATCATTATAAAAAACATTTTAAAATTAAAAACATTAAAAACATTAAAAACTCATTCACGCCATTCATGGCCGGATCTCGCCAGATCACAAGAGCGAGATCAACGGCCCCAGGCCTGCCGGAAAAGCCAGGTCTTCACCGCTTTGCGGAAGGCCAATAGGGTGGGGATGGTCTGGACCTCAAGAGGTAACTTGTTCCGGAGAGCTGGGGCAGCCACAGAGAAGGCCCTTCCCCGCGGGCCCGCCAGCCGGCATTGTTTAGCTGACGGGACCCGGAGGAGACCAACTCTATGGGATCTTACCGGTCGCTGGAAGCTATGCAGCAGAAGGCGGTCTCGAAGATAACCTGGCCCTGAGCCATGTAGGGCTTTAAAGGTAATAACCAACACCTTGAATTGCACCCGGAGACCAGTAGGGAGCCAGTGCAGCTCGCGGAGAATTGGTGTAATGTGGGTGTACCTAGGTGCACCCACGACAGCTTGCGCAGCTGCGTTCTGGACCAACTGTAGTCTCCGAACTCGATGTCACTCACGTCCACTCGGTCACATGACCCCACGCCCACAGAACCCAGTAGGAAAAAAATGTGTGTATGAGCACCAGAAGGGCTCATAGTGAATGCTGTGGCAGAGGAGCTGCTGCTCCTTTTATGTCCCCCCCACCAGCCCCCTCCCTCCCGGGGGTCGAAGTATCTTAAAGGGACAGGCTTCAGCAGCTCCGCTGTGAATGGAGAGAGAAAAGTTCAGATGCTCTCTGCTGCAGCATGTAACATTGAATGGGTCGAGCGGCTGGAAGGGATGAGCAAGTGGCTGGAAGGTGTGAGCGGCAAACAGGCAGTAGTGAGCAGGACCAACCAGGGGTGGTTTTTACCGGTTCGGCAAACCGATTCAAATCGTCCCTACCGGTTCGCCCAAGCCTGTCCGAACCATTTGAATTTCACCCCTTGATATGTGTGTGTTTTGGTCCCGGAAAAAATCCAGCTTTTTATTTTTCGCTCCTTGTCAGGCATGAAAGGATGACGTTCATGTATGAAGGTCCAATGAAACTGATTTATTGCTAAAAGCTGATGAACAGGAATCTTCTCAACTAGAGATCGGCACCTGGTTAGAGTTAGATAAGGGTCAACGGAATTCAAGGGAGGTTGGATTTAGTTCATTTGTGGCTATGTAGGGATTCAGTTGCTTTAGTTTGGCCAGATTCTGTCTATAGATGAAGAACCATTAAAAAAAAACCCTACTCTTAAGTCACTCTACTTATCATTCTTGGTTCTCGGAGCCCGTCAAGGAGAACAGCACTTAGACTTATATACCACTTCATAGTGCTTTTACAGCCCTTTCTAAGCGGTTTAAAGAATCAGCATATTGCAAACAATAATCTGGGCCCCTGTTTTACCCACCTCGGAAGGATGGAAGACTGAGTCAACGTTGAGCCGGTGAGATTTGAACTGCCAAACTGCAGTCAGCAGTCAGCTGAAGTAGCCTGCAGTGCTGCACTCTAACCACTGCGCCACCTCGGCTCGAATCTGAATTAACTTTCCAGTCTTGTCCAATCTCACGGCATCTGGTGGTTTGTTCTAAGGCTTGTATCCTGAGCAAGACCGCATATTTTGCGCCCCTTGAGTTCAGCTTGAAGCCTTCCATGCTAATAGCCATAAATTATGCATCGTTTTTAACTGCAAAGTCACGGCCCCCGTTGCACTCACTTTTGATGCTTCTTGAGTAACTTTGAAAGGTACATTAAAGGGGATTCGGTCTGCATCTCACCTTGGGGGCACTACAGGGAAAGGTGGAAGAAGATTCTCCTCGGTTGACTCTCAGAGGCTTCCAGCGATAAGCTCTCGAGATGCCACGCTGAAAGCTTCAGCTCTCCGATACTCGCGGTTTAGAGCAGGGTGTGATTGCCGACGTTTTGTCGACATTTTGAAGGGGCTGCCGCTCTGTTGAAGGACGGTCGTGTTCTGAAGGTCGTTTTGAGAAGCCAGGAGAGTGATGTCACCGGAAAAGGCAGAGCCACATTTTTTTTTCAGCCTGTGTCTCTTTTTCTAATGGAAATGAGAAACGAAGCATTTTTGGGTTCACTTTTAAATCTGCCTCCGGAGGCCAAAATCCTGCTGCCAATTTTATTTTATTTTTTTTTTAGCGAAAGATGGCTATATTTCAATGGCACGATCTTAGGCATTTTTTGAGGAGGTGGCTTTAAAAGGTTTAGATCAGTGATGGTGAACTTTTTCAGCACCGGGTGCCAAAAAGGGAACACTTTGCATGAGCAAAGTCTTCCGGTTACTGCAATGCATGCCCATGGGCCAATCAGGTGGCCGGCATGCATGCTCATACCAGACAGGAAGGAAGGAAGGAGGGAGGGAGGGAAGCAGAGGTGGATTTCAGCAGGTTCTGACCAGTTCTGGAGAACCAGTAGCGAAAAGTTTGAGTAGTTCGGAGAACCGGTAGTAAAAATTCTGACTGGCCCCGCCCCCATCGATTCTCTGCCTCCCAATTCCCAGCTGATTGGGAGGAAATGGGGATTTTGCAGTATCCTTCCCCTGGAGTGGGGTGGGAATGGAGATTTTACAGTATCCTTCCCCTGGAATGGGGTGGGAATGGAGATTTTACAGTATCCTTCCCCTTCCACGCCCACCAAGCCATGCCACGCCCATCAAGCCACACCCACAGAACCGGTAGTAAAATGTTTTGAAACCCACCACTGGAGGGAAGGAAGGAAGGAGAAGGAGGGAGGAAGAAAGGGAAAGAAGGAAGGAAGGAAGGAAGGAAGGAAGGAAGGAAGGAAGGAAGGAAGGAAGGAAGGAAGGAAGGAAGGACATCAGTTTCAGCCAAAATCCCACCCCTGTCTTCTTCAAACACAGCTGGTCTTTGGTCTCTCTCTGTCTGTAACTGTAACTACATTGCACCAGGTGACAAGAGAGAGAGAGAGAGAGAGAGACCCCGTTCACATTGTGACAAATACTCATGGCATCTTGAGCCCAGAGCATCCTTTCAAAGCAAACTAAAAATTCCAGAGTTGAGCCGGCATCTGCTCCCCTCCCCCTCCTCACTTCCCTCCCCCCCCCTCAGTTCTTCCTTCTCAAGCAGGGTCTCCGAGCTGCTCAACTTGACAGGAGGGCAAGCCAAAATCTTTACAGAAAGGTTGAGTTTCAAAGAAGCCTTTGAAGCTTCCAAACCCTTTTGGCTCCTCCAGGCTCCCGAACAGCAAAAGGGTTAGAAAGAGACACTCACAAGTCTGTCAACTTACGACCACACTTAAGCTCAAAATTGCTCACAGAACCTGTAGTAAAAAAAATTTAGAACCCACCCCTGCTCTGAATGTACTGAC
Source organism: Pantherophis guttatus (assembly GCF_059756535.1). Taxonomy (NCBI): domain Eukaryota; kingdom Metazoa; phylum Chordata; class Lepidosauria; order Squamata; family Colubridae; genus Pantherophis; species Pantherophis guttatus. Next base: position 9,247,092 of record NC_142079.1, on the reverse strand, counting down.
TATTTCATTAATTAGTCAATGTTAGGAATCTTTTTCATTTAGACTGTTACAAAGCCTCTTGTTTATGGTACGTCAGATGTTTATGCCAAGCTGGTGGGCCTTATCACAGTTGCCCAACACAACCAACGTCCATTCCGAAAGCAGTAATTTAGCCTTTCGGATTGTGCACATAATTCTGACACTACTACAGGAAATAGCTGAAATCTACAGAGGTATCATTTTGTGGTGCCCACAATGAAGCAGTATTTTTCTGTATTTCTTAAAATGCATATATCTCTCTCCTTCGTCTCTATGGATGGTCAGGGAATGTTTACATCCAAAGTAACAATTTAAACATCAAAGCAACCAGGCAGAAAACATCAATAAACCTAACCACCAAATTGCAACAAAAAAAGCCATTTGCTACACAACATTGACCAAATTGCAATATTTATGGTAAATTATATGTCGGTGGATTCAGTCAACAACCTGTCTGAATCTTCACATTTTTGTCAGTAGGAAGTCATCAGGGAAGAGTCGATCCAGTCTGGAGACCTGAAGATATGTTGGGATAAAAACTCCTTACAAGGAGGACTCAAGGATTTAGCAGCTAACAAAGATATACTTCTAAACTGGCAGATAGTAGATAGTGGGTATTTACTTCATTTCCCACCAAAAGCACTTCATCAGACACTTAATACATCAGTCATTCCTTCCATGTGACATCTCGGTGTTGTCTCGAATCATTCTTCTTTTTGTTCTTTCTTCTGTCTTCATTCTCATCCAATCAATGACAACAATTCATCACTAACAGAATGTTCTGATTAGAGCATTTTTATACATAACTATTAATTTACTTATTTGTATCTCTTTTCTAACCAATAATAGACTTGATTCCATATCTTAAGGTATTCTGAACCTTCTCTTTCTTTAATCATCAAAGTCAATCTATTCATTTCTGCACAATCTAATTTTTTTTTTAATTACTTCTCCTTCCAAAGGTATTTTCTCTGCTTTTTCAGCACTTCAGATATTAGACGGAAAGATAAAGAGACATCTTCATATCTGATCAGTCTAGCAAGGGTCAATTCTACTTTTATAGCTTGATCCAGAATATATATTTAGTTGCAGGTTGCAGGATATATTGGAGGGAGGGAGGGAGGGAGGAGAAGAATGAGGGAGGGAGAAAAAAAGAAGGGAGGGAGAAAAATATAAAGGGAGGAGGGATAATAAAGGAAGAGAGGGAAGGAGGCAAGGAAAGAGAGAGAGGAAAGAAAAGGAAGGAAAGAAGGAAGGAAGTATTTGGTAAAAGAGTGAAAGGCAGGGAAGGGAGGGAGGAAATGAAGGAAGGGAACGAGAGAGGGAGGAAGGAAGGAAGGAAATGAAGGAAGGGAACGAGAGAGGGAGGAAGGAAGTAAATGGAAGGGAGCAAGGAAGGAAGGGAGGGCATGAGAAAGAAAGGAAGGAACTGGAGGAAGGAAAGGAAGGAAGGAGATAAAAGAGTGAAAGGGAGGGAAGGGAGGGAGGGAGGAAATGAAGGAAGGAAGTGAGGAGGAAAGAAGGAAATGAAGGAAGGGAATGAGGGAGGAGGAAGGAAGGAAATGGAAGGGAGCAAGGAAGAAAGGAAGGAAATAGAGGAAGGAAGGAAGGAAGGACGTTCTGCAAAGTATGTTAAATGGATTAAATCCAAGTCAGCTTGTTTATTCTGGCAAGTGATTTAAAAAAAAGAAAAGAAATCAAGTGGCAATCTACAAGTGGCAATCTGTCTCTTCAAATGTGTGAACGTATTGCTTCAAGACTTCTTTTTCCTCAGCTAATTTTAAACAAGAGTCTTTGCTACAAAGCCAAGGTGACACAGGATTACGGGGAGATGAAACAAGGGAAAGCTTTTCCGGTCCTTGGAAGTGCTCAAGCATTGAATTCAGTGCTCAAATCTTGCTTGTGGTATGAATCCATATTTGGCTATGGGGCTAGCCTCATAAAAAAGATCATTGTTTAAGGAACCAACACATGGCAGATTTGCTTATCTTAAGTCATGTCAACATTGTAAGGGTGGAATTTATGCACAAATATAGACCAGTCCTTCAATAGCTGCCATTTTCTAAGATGGCGGCCTCCCAAGTGTGAATATATACAAGGATTCATGATTTGGGTGCTGAATGCTTATCGGTGATAAGATTTGGGGAGTTAAGAAGCCATGTGTCAGGTTTCGATGCTATCTCAAAATAAATGAACTTCCAAACTGCCAATCTTTAAGGAAATTTTCTCTTTATTTGAGCACAGCAACCGGATCCTGGCTCTTCGTGGTCAATACTGACCTTTGCCCCCCAAACCCTCCCTTTCCGATCCCCAATTCTCTGCTTCTCATTGGCTATCTTCCAAGTCACTCTCCTGATTCCTTTTCCCGTCAGTTCACAGGAATGTTTCCCCCCCTCCTCATCTCCAAGGAGACCGAATCTTCAAAGGGAGTTAGCAGGCAAAAGTTCAGGCTTCATCCTCCCTTTTCTATGTCAGCGCTGAAAATTATTTCAGGGTTTTGGTAAATTAAACGTTATCTTGAGTGTGAACTCCAGGGGAAAAAAGATGGATTATCTCACTTGTCTGTCCCAAAGTTGCTTTTTCAAGAGGCAACTGAACTTTCTTGGTTTTCCTTGAAAACGTTTCCCTTCTGAAGAACTGAAGAAGCTCCTTGGATGAGAAGCAAAACGTCTTCAAAGGAAAACCAAGAAAGTCCAGTTGCCTCTTGAAAAAGCACCTTTGGGACAACCATGACCTGCAGTGGTGGGTTTCAAAATTTTTTACTACCGGTTCTGTGGGTGTGGCTTGGTGGGCGTGGCAGGGGAAGGTTACTGCAAAATCCCCATTTCCTCCTGATGAGCTGGGACTCAAGAGGCAGAGAATAGGTGGGGGCAGGGCCAGTCAGAGGTGGTATTTACCGGTTCTCCGAACTACTCAAAATTTCCGCTACCGGTTCTCCAGAACTGGTCAGAACCTGCTGAAACCCACCTCTGATGATCTGGGTAATTGAGAATCTCCATAGATATCTCTTGCACAAATCAATTGTGCCATTTCACAAACGAGAATATTACATTATTGCCAAGTTGAAGAAGCTACTAAACCCTGGCAAGATTCAAGCAGAGGGATGCCTCGAGCACTCGGTTAAATTTTGGGGAAGTGGTTGTTTTTTTTCCCCCAAATACATATTTCTGTGATTTTTTTTTTAATGGATTCTATGAAGTTTGCCCCGAGGTTTTCCAGATCTGCTCTTTTGTCATCTAATTAGAACATTAATTCCAATGCTTATTAATGTAAGATAATAAAAACCAGTGTTCGCCTCGCTTTCCTGAAGCATTCATCTCTCTTTCTCCCCTACCCCAAAAATTGGATGTTTTCAGAAGTGCATTGGCCTAAACGATCCACTTAAAATTCTCTTCCAAAGACATGAAAATTAGCAAAGCGGGGATTGTTTCAAGAAAATAATCCGATCATTTCTTCATTAAAATTCTGTTAGGTTTCCAATAAAGGAAAGAGGCTTCAGAACAAGAGACAATTAAAATGTACACGGGAAAGACTTTTAATAAAGGCCAAAATTGTGCACAGCTCCAGGTGGTTTATTATTATTATTATTATTTTAAAAAATGACCACTCTGTCCTTCCTTCAAGCTTTAAATTAAAAAAAAAAGTTGTGTTTTCTTTTCAATATGTTTGGAACTGGCTATCATGACTTCAAGGTATCATCCCTGTGTTTGGATTTCTGGTTTACATTGTGTAAAGAGGCTCAGCTAATTAGCTTTAGTTAATTGCTCTGTGTCTTTAATGGGGCTTAGCTCTTCCTTTTGCACATCGACAATCCTCTTAGCCTGTTCACAAATATTAACAGAAGGTGGATTGGGTGGAAAGAAAAATAGAGGACATTGCCCTTCCCAAAGTCATTTACAGTGGTTGGAGCTGATGGCCAAAGGATAAGCTGATCCAATTTGGAAAAATTTCAAGTGAGAAATCTTTTTTTTTTTTCTCCCTTCCCCGATTTACCAAATGACAATGACCAGAATTGAAATGATGTGTGAAAAATGCAGATTTTTTTTTTTAAAAAAAGATGTATTTTTCCCAGTTATACAGGTAGTCCTCGAGTTACGACCCCAATTGAGCCCAACATTTCTGTTGCTAAGTGGGATATTTATTAAATGACTTTTTGCTCCCATGTTATGCCAACTGTTCTTGCCACCGTACTTGTGAAGCTGGTGACGAGGTTGTTAGGTGAATCTGGCAAGAATTGGAATGCGGTAGGGACTCAGCCTTCCATCTTTCCAAGGTCGGTAAAACGAGGACCCAGATTGTTGGGGGCAAGAGGTTGACTCTGTAAACCGCTTAGAGAAGGATGTAAAGCACTGTGAAGTGGTATATAAGTTCTAAGTGCTATTGTTCTTCCTCTCCTCTCCTCTCCTCTCCTTCCTTCCTTCCTTCCTTCTTTCCTTTCCTTCCTTCCTTCCTTCCTTCCTTCTTTCCTTCCTTCTTTCCTTCCTTCCTTCCTTCTTTCCTTCCTTCCTTCCTTCCTTCTTTCCTTCTTTCCTTCCTTCCTTCCTTCCTTCCTTCTTTCCTTTCTTCCTTCCTTCCTTCCCTTCCTTCCTCCTTCTCTCCCTCCTTTCCTCCCTCCCTCCCTCCCTCCCTTCCTTCCTTCCCTCCCTCCCTCCCTTCCACACATCCCCTATAACTGCTCACTTCTTCCTTGCCCAAGTTCCACATTCCTTCACACTTACAAGTAGTCCTGGACTTAACGACCACAATTGGGAGCAGAACCTCTTCATCATTAAGGGATGCGGTCATTGAGTTGTCGTATGATTCTGCTTGGTTTTACGACTTTTTTTTTTTTTTGCCACAAGCAAATCACTGTCATTGTTCAGTGGATCATGTGGTCATTAAGCAAATCGGCTTCACCCATTGATTTTGCTTGTCGGAAACCGGCTGGGATAATCACAAACAAACTGTTGTAAATCGAGGACTATGGCAAAAAGGATTATTATTATTATTATTATTATTATTATTATTATTATTATTATTATTATTATTATTATTATTATTACTACTACTATTATTATTATTACTATTATTAGTAGTAGTAGTATTAGTATTAGTATTATTTTAAATGTATTGACTGCTTAGCCTCTTGACACCTACAATGGGTACCCTTAAAAGCCGAACTTGCTTAATTGGTTGGAAAGCTTCTGCAAATCACGTGACCCTCGGTAATTATTATTATTATTATTATTATTATTATTATTCCTATTTTGCAGGAATGTAAGTTCGGATGGTGCTGAAGCACGTCGGAGACTCCGGGAATGTGAAGGTTTGGTAGATGCTCTTCTCCATGCTTTGCAGTCTGCCGTCGGCAAAAAAGATACGGATAACAAGGTAATCTCCGGCTTGCGTGTCCGAAAGGGAATTGTAGCTCGCAGAAGAAATCCGTGTATTTATTACGTGCTGGATTGGATCCAGCAATGTTATCCTGGGACACGTATATTGACCTATATTCGCATAAGACCTTTGCTTTAAAATCCAGTGTCTTAAATTAGGGAGAATCACCTGTGACTAGGAGAGTCACTGGAGCAGGGGTGAAATCCAGCAGGTTCTGACAGGTTCTGGAGAACCGGTAGCGGAAATTTTGAGCAGTTCGGAGAACCGGCAAATACCACCTCTGGCTGGGCCCAGAGGGGAGTGGGAATGGAGATTTTGCAACATCCTTCCCCCTGAAGTGGGGAGGGAATGGAGATTTTACAATATCCTTCCCCCGGAGCGGGGTGGGAATGGAGACTTTGCAGTATCCTTCCCCTGCCATGCCCACCAAGCCATACCACGCCTACCAAGCCACTCCCACAGAACCGGTAGTAAAAATATTTGGATTTCACCACTGAGTTGGACTGAATGATCCAATCAGAAGTGGGCTTCACATAATTTCACAACTGGTTCGCCCGGAATTGAATATGTGAGCACATGCACGTGGCTTTCTGCGCATGTGTGCAGCCTTCTGTGCATGTGTTTTGCTCACATGCAGCTTGCACACATTCGTGCAGCTTAAAAAATGTGCTAAATAGGATGGCATAATGCCTGGGCGGGGGTAGGCCCACCTGCATGTCACAATTACCGATTCACCCGAACCGGCCGAATCCCACCACTGCTTCCAACTCTATTCTGATTGATGTTATTCTGCTCTAGCCCATCTTTCCAAGGTTTCCGATAAGAGTGTTTCCGCCCAAAGTATGAAGACTACATCCAAGTCTTCTTCTCAGCGGCTGAGTTGCTGGCAGTCGTGTCTCTGTGTTGGAGGGGTTCGCAGTTTGTGAATATGTATATGTTTCGGGAGGGAGGAGTGGGGCTGAAGACGGGACATATTCCAGCAAAGCTATGCAACGTAGAAGCTTTGGCTGCTGTTCCCAGATTCTTGAGAAGCCCACACAAATTAAAAACCACGCTGTGGTCTTTCCCTTTTCACCATCTGCAACTCATTAGCTGGAGGTGGAACCCGTGGGGGAGGATAGACTGGGCTTCTACGTTCCTTGTAGATCTTCTGGCTTTGAGCCGTAGCACAGATGCATCTCAGATGCATCCTGCAACGTATCCCTCCACTCCAGCTCCTTTGTCAATTGTCAAAAGTTTGTTTTTGATAAATTCTTGCTTTGTTAAAAAGCTTGAAGTCACTCATCCATTGACCTGCTATGCTGGCTTCGCCATGGGAAAAGGTAGCAGGGAATGGAAAAGAGCCATCGATGGTTTGGAACCGTGGATGGTTCACAGCCAACCAGGAGTGAAATCCAGCAGGTTCTGCAGAACTGGTAGCGGAAATTTTGAGTAGTTCGGAGAACCGGCAAATACCACCTCTGGCTGGCCTCAGACTGGGGTGGGAATGGAGATTTTGCAATATCCTTCCCCCAGGAGTGGGGAGGGAATGGGGATTTTGCAGTATCCTTCCCCCAGGAGTGGGGTGGGAATGGAGATTTTTCAGTATCCTTCTGACGCCCACCAGTCCACGCCCACCAAGCCACACCACGCCCACCAAGCCACGCCCACAGAACCGGTAGTAAAAAAAATTGAATTTCACCACTGTAGAAAACCCTGGTTTAGGAGAATACAGGTCGTCCTTGGCTTACAACCACAATTGGGTCAGGAATGTCCATCACATCTAAGCATCTAAGTAATGCGTACAATAACAGAGTCACCCCTGATGTTGTAAATTTAATCATCATCATCTCCTTTTTTATGAACCCATCATCCCTTGCGGGATGGAGTTTGGGAAACCAGAATGGAGCTAGCAGAGTGTTTACCGCCCGGATATCCTTCCTGTCGCCAGTGAGGAGTTTTTTTCCAGTAGATATATTCTCATTATACCCAGAGAGAGAAATATCTGCCTCTACCTAGGATCGAACTCACAGCCTCCTGATTGTGAGGCAAGGGCTCCACCTCTAGGCCACAGCACCATTCTGACGTTACAAATTTAACAAGTACCTAAATAACATTATGACCTAATTTCTGAAGTCATTAAACAAATCACTGCGGTTCTTAAGCAAGTCCCTCAGTCATTAAGCAAATCTGGCTTCCACCCTTGATTTTGCTTATCGGATGCCCCCTGGGAAGGTCACAAATGCCGATCACGTCACCTCCCCCCCAGGAGCCTTCCATAACCACCGTAAACCAGGGGTGGGCTGCTGGGGGTTCGCAGGGATTCGGGAGAACCGCTAGCTAAGATTCTGTGCAGTTCAGAGAACCCCCAAATCCTACTCTGGTTGGCTCTGCCCACCCAGCCTCACCCCTCCCAGGAGTCCCCATGCGGCCCGTTTTGGATGCAGGGTGTGCGCGGAGGCTCAGGAAGGGTAAAAAACGGGCCTACCGGAAGTATGGGAAGCCTTCTCAGAGGCTCAAGGAAAGCCTCTGGAGCCTGGGGAGGGCAAAAACGCCATGGTGCAGGAGGCCGACTAGGCCACGCCCACCATGGCCATGCCCACCCAGCAACCAGGCAGAAAACCCCTTGCTAAAATTTTTGAAGCCCACCCCTGCCGTAAACGTATGCTGGTTGCTGAGCACCCAAATTGTGATCACGATGTCAGCACTCCAAACTATATTCGTTCCAGTGCTAACATAAGGAGGAGAAGAGGGGGCAGCTGGCAAGAGGACGCTTGACTTTTCACCTACTTATTTTCCCTGAAGATAATATCCCCTAGGAGATGGGATGGGAGGGGGGACATTCCTGGGAGCTGAAGTAGTAGATATGGGGAGAGTGATTTGGAAGATGGCCAATGAGACGCAGAGAATTGGGGAACGGAAAAGGAAGGCTTGGGGTCAGGAAGTCAGTGTTGGCTACGACGTAGTCGGGAACAGATGGTCGTGCTTAATAAATGAAAGATTTCATCAAAGACTATTTGTTTGGAAATGCAATTTATTTGAGACGACACCGAAACCTGACACACATGACCAGTGGGAAGGCTGCAATGGCCGCCTTAGGATCATTCCCCAATTACTTTTCTCAGAGCCCTTGTAGCTTCAAACTGTTGCTAAACTGTTGTACCATCTCTTGGAGACTTGCTGTGACGGGTCTTTCTTTGAAGTCTTCCATCTTCTTTTTCTTGCTCCAGTCGGTGGAGAACTGCGTCTGCATCATGAGGAACCTTTCCTACCACGTCCACAAAGAAATTCCTGGTGCCGACAAGTTCCGGGAATTAGAAAGTAACCAGATGGGAAGTTTTGGAGTAACTCATAAGAAAAAGAAGGACGACGCAGGCTGCTTCGGTGGGAAAAAGGCCAAAGGTATGTATTGTCCGAATACCTTGGGAATGATGAAGTAGGTTACACCCATTCTGCAATAACATTGCAATGCTGGTTTGTCCTACACCAGCTTTTCCCCCCACCTCAATATGGCCCCTCCAGTTACTTTGGGCCTCCAAATCCCAGAATTCCAAGCAAGCTAGCCTGATGAAGGAATACCGTATGTTGCATTTCCCTAGCCCTCCAGATGCTTTGATTGGGTATATTGCACTCGATATGTAATCTCCTTGCAACACTGGTTGGTCCTAACCCATATTTTTTCCCCCAATATGGCGCCCTCCAGTTGCCTTGGGCCTCCAAGTCCCAGAATTCCTAGCAAGCTAGCCTGATGAGGGAATGCCCTGTGTCGCGTTTCACTAATGTCTTAGAAGCCACCGTTTTCCTATTTCTGACCGGCATCGAAAGCCGTGAACAGCCAGATTTATTGACCGATCTAGTAGACCGATCTGTAGCTCAGGGCTGAAGGCTGGTGCTCTCTGAGCGTGGTGGTTTGCTTGTAGACGTTTCATGATCCAGCTAAGTAACATCATCAGGGAGTGTGGAATTTGCTGCCTGTTTATACATACTAGCTCAGAACTTGGTGGTTGGTATGTGGATGCTTTATTACCCGACTAGATCACATCATCCAGTGCTAATGGATGTCGTTTTTCTCCCACCAAAACTCTTTGGTTTTCTCCTACCAAGGAGAGAACCACACCCCACCAACACTGGCAGGGCAAAGCCATTGTTCTGCCCCAGCTATGGATCCCAAAGAACACAGCAAACACAAAGTTGGTACAAAACTTAATTTACTAAAATAACTCCGTCTTTTTCAAAACAAAGGCTGTTCTTAACAGCCTACAAGAAACCAAAGATAAAGTAATCACAATCTTACGAAGGTTGGCAGAAAGCCCAGAAGCAATTTGCAGAGAATCCAGACGCGAAGTAGAGTGAACTAAAGTTGTTCCCTACAAATTGCTTCAGTCAGAGTTCCTCCTTAAATAGGCTAAGGGAGTGGCCAATTAGCCCCAAGCCTTTCTCTCGAGGAGACCTCCTCCTGAGGAGCCACTCCTGCCTTTTGGCAGCTCTGCGCGCCCGTGCATCGAGAAGAGGTTCCTCCTCTTCGTCCTCTTCACTTATGGGAGCTTCTGGAGGTTCTGAAGGCCCTGGCTGAATCCCTGCCTCTGGCACCACATCTTCTCCAGCCTCCTCATTGTCTGACTCAAGCGCCAGCTGCACAGGCTGCTGGCACAACACTACACCAGCCTCCTCGCTGTCAGAATCAGCTACAATCCGCACAGGCCACTGACGGGCCACAACAGCCATCGTATATAAACAGGGAGCAAACCCCACTCCCCTTCTAGCACTGATGATGTTACCCAGTTGGGTCGTGAAATGTCTGCAAGCAAACCACCAATTTAGTAAGCTACAAGGACCCCACTGTTCTCAATCTCTCCTGAATTGTCCTCTTCAGCATGATCTTTTAAATGTAGGGATCGTGAAGACGAATTCTCCATTTGCGGTTATTACCCATCCGTTTCTTCTCCTCTTCCTTTCTTCCTTTTTCTCTCCAAGTCTCCAGTTAAGGAGAGTCATGTCAAGAACGCCTGTAGAGTTTTGTAGAGGGGGGGGGGAGAAACTTGTTAGTCTCTGGTTACTCTGAGGTAGCCCCAGATCAGGGGAAGTCTGGTAGCACCGTTTCGCGCAAACACATTTTACAAAAAGGCGCGAGACTGTTTCGTAAGGCTGTTATTAACCCTTGAGGAGGAGGAGGAGGAGGAGGAGGAGGTGTAGATCCCACCTGGGTCCTTTCTCGGCGACATTTCTGTCGGAGTTTGTGGCAGCACACACAATCAGACACAATGAAATGAACTTCAGCAGGATTCGAATTACATAAGCAACTTCTTTATGAACAATACCGTTCAGCAGAAATTCAGCATACAATATCAGGAACACAGAAGCAATATTCATAGGGAGCAAGTCATTACAGAGTAGAAAGATACAGAGGTGAAATGCTCCCGGTTTGGACCGATTCAGCCGAACCGCTAGCAATAGAGACCAGTGGTTTGAAGAACTGGTGGTTTGAAGGACCGGTGCAAGGATCTGCCCACCCACCCGGTCATCATTTAAAACCAGGAAGTAACCAATTTTTTACCCTGTGCACATGCGCAGAAGGGTTTGCGCATGTGCAGAGGGAATGCACATGCGCAGCGCATGCACTTCTGAACTGGTTGGGAAGGTAAGTAGATTTCACCCCGGGCTAATATATTGTACAGAGGCTCCCATTACAGAGGCCAAACCAACTCTTATATACAGTTCAGCAAGTCTAAGCCACGCCCAGACTACAAACTCTCTCTTATGGCCCCATACATACAAATACTATGTTTCAGTTTCCAAACAGTCCCCATTGGCTTACCTGTTACCATGTCTATCCAAGCAGTCCCCATTGGCTGATCTGTTGCCTATTCCAGTCTATGAATATTCATATTCCTGATAATTTCTGAGAAGGAACTGATTCTAAACTAGAATTAGCCACCTTTCCCCCCTCTAATCATTGGGGAAAACGAGCAGTGGGCCAACGGCTTCAAGAATCCTTGAGCTTCATTCTCCAAACAACACATGACGGTATCAAGTGGATTGGGAGGTCAACCAAGTCACACAGACAGGATCATGCTTAATGCACACGGAAGCCCCGTCCATTGAGTTAGTTGAGTGAGGTTACCAGGTGATGCTAGAGCAGTGGGTCTGCAACAACTCACCGCAGACAACTCATTGCAAGCCAACTCAACATGGCCAACTCGCCACAGCCAACTTGCCATGGCCAACTCACCGCGGGACAAGAGTTACACGGATACCAAAGAAATGATGGAATACAATCATTAAAGAAAGGATGCAAAAGGAGGGATGGAATAAAATGGGAATGACCAAAATTAAAATATTTTTTTTATTTATTTTCAAGAATTAAATTGAATTGTTATTTTGTCCTGTGACAAGTTGTCCTGTGGTAAGTTGGGCATGGCAAGTTGGCCATGGTGAATTGGCCACAGCGAGTTGGCTATGGGGAGTTGGTCATGGAGAGTTGGCCATGGAGAGTTGGCCAAGAAGAGTTGGCCATGGAGAGTTGGCCAAGAAGAGTTGGCCATGGAGAGTTGGCCAAGAAGAGTTGGCCATGGAGAGTTGGCCATGGATAGTTGGCCAAGAAGAGTTGGCCAAGAAGAGTTGGCCATGGAGAGTTGGCCACAGCAACTTGACTTTGGTGAGTTGTCCCATTCCATACAGCAGTGATCATATGAGGCCAGGCTGTATCAAAGGCAATACAGGTA
>NC_142079.1:8922500-8960000 GCF_059756535.1 Pantherophis guttatus | reverse complement strand
CCTTTCTCTCTCTCTCTCTCTCTCTCTCATAACCCAGCCGGGGAGAACCTTGAGAAGATGGGGTGAAGGGGAGGGAGCAGGAGATGGGGAAACGACCCCCAACTCTTAAAAGTTCCCACAAGCTGCAGTAACTGTTCTCCAGTTTACAGCGGCTTTTAAAGCTGAAATAAAAAGATGCCCTATTTTTGTTGTTGTTGTTGTTGTTGTTGTTGTTGTTGTTGTTGTTGTTGTTGTTGTTATTATTATTATTATTATTATTATTATTATTATTATTATTATTATTATACAAATTTATATACCGCCCAACTTCAGGCTGATTCATAGAAAATTCACATGAACACTGTCTACCTCTGTTTCTATACTTCTCTGTGTGTGGGGGGGTTCTCTGTCTCTCTCTCTCTCTCTCTCTCTCTCTCTCTCTCTGTGTGTGTGTGTGTGTGTGTGTGTGTGTGTGTGTGTCTGTTTCTCTGTGTGTTTCTCTGTCTCTCTGTTTCTCTCTCTCTGTGTCTCTCTCTCTCCCTCTCTCTCTCTCTCTTTCTCTGTGTATGTCTCTCTGTCTCTCTCTCATACACAGACCCATGGAAACGTTCCTCTTGTGAATCTAGGATAAAAACTGAAATAATTTCCCCTTGATACATTGTGGGATTGCACGTTACAAATTGCAGGAACCCAATATCGGGCATTTAATCACATTTTATAGAGAGAGTGCCAGATTGGAAGAAAGCTGGAGACGGGAGGGGGAGGACGTTGTACAAAGCCAGGGTTACCTTTAACCGTGGTCTCTTCACTAAACTGAGTTGGGTTCAGCTAAGCGTGGCTAGTGTCCTCTAGCCAGCAAAAAGAAAAAAAAAATGGATTGCTTACCGCAATCTTGGCTGCAAAAATCAGAGTGTTCTCTAGAGGGCAGCAGGATAGAGCCAATGGGTCGGGTCTGGTCTGTGCTGCCCTCTAGGGATGGTCCGTGGTATTGTTAGAGTCAGAAATAGGGAAATTATAACCCTGGGGGTGACGGGAAGGGGGCTTTGGCTTTCTATGTTGGGTAATCCAAATCCTTATTGTTGGTAAATTTTAGTTTATGACTGGATAGGTCTCTGCAATGCAACTCGATTTATTCCAGAAAACGTATTTTAGGACACCTTCACTTAAATCCACGTAGCACATCCATCGAGGATTACTTTTGGGGTTTCTGTAAAGAATAGTAGTGAAACTGCCCCCTTTTTTTAAATCCAAGGAATATGGATATGCATATGGAAGCAAAAATATTGAATTTATCAGGACGCCTCTCTCTCGGGGTAAAATAAAATAAAATAGCAAATTCTCAACTATGTGGAAAATTCCCTGATTTGGGGCTTCGTTTACTGCTAGATCGCGGCCCTTAAATCAGTTAGAAAACGACACCCAGAAAAACTGACATGGGGAAGACGTTAAAGGTCCACGAAAATGTTTTATTTTCCGCTCCTTTTTAATCGAGACAAACTCTCCGCAAAGAAAGAAAGCGCAGCGGCGCGCTTGAGTTCCAACCCTTCCTTTCCAACGACAGAGAAAAACTCCACGTGTATTCTTGCACGCGTTTCATTGCCCAAACCAGGTTAATTTGGGTCATGAAACGCCTGCAAGAAAACCAGCAAGCTCAGAGAGGACCAAGGACTCCTTCGCGTCAACCCTGAGCTACAAATAATCTCCTTTACTTTAGTTACAAGTCCGCGCGGCCACAAACCATTAGGCGTAAAAGGGGTCCGCTGGATCTCCACACTTTAATTCCAGATTTATATGATTTTTTTCCTTTAAAATGAAGGGGAAATAAAGGCATGGACACACAGAGGAGAAGAGAGGGGGGGGGCTATTTCTATTTCATTCCACCGCCGCCCCCCCCCCCCCAGCAAAATTTGGATAGTAACACGATCAATTTTGGTTTCAATTCAGTCCGGGTCCTTTTCTTTTTTTTAATGAAATGAGAACTGGCGTTTTCGGAGGACATTTTTCTGCAGCCCCTTCCCAGCTTTTAAGAGGCCTATATAGAGCGATTTTTCTAAAGAGGTTTGTTGCAAAAAAAAAAAAAAAAGAGGTTGCTTTCAATAGGAAAGCACGCCTAGATTTTTCACTTGCATTTAAGAGGGCCAGCAATATATTTTTCACCCAAAGCCGCGTTCTCCTTTTTTATAATCTCCTTTATATATATATATATATATATATAAATCCTCAAACAGGCTCCTTTCCTAACGGGGAGCGTCATTCATCGCGTTGGGTTTACTAGAAAAAAAATTAACAAAGCAAAACGTTTCAAAGGGAAGCGTAAACGGAATCCAAATATCAATAATTTTTCTGGGGTGGGGAAGGGAAAGAATGAATAATGTGTGCTGGTATTATATGCGAGCGTGCAGGCACAAATCCTGCATTCGCACATGCTTTAAAATGTATATACAGCCGCATGCTTTCATCCATACACGCAGGCACACCGTTTAAAACGTACACACAAACGCAGAGATATGTACACACGCTTTTATACATACATAAACAAAACACGCAGCTAAAACACACACAAGCACACACCGTGTTTTAAATTGTGTGTGTATGTATATGTATAATATATACACATGCATACATACACATACGTGCGCAGACTTGCATGCATGTGCGTTCATAGATACACATATATACCCATACATAGGTACACATTTATTTTAAATGTGTACATATGTATATATATATACACACACACGTACGTTTTCGTACACATGCACACAAGTATACATACACACACATATAAATTATATTAAACACATATATCTGCTTTCATAGATTTATACCCACACATAGGTACATATTTATTTTAAATGCATACATATGTACATACACACAATTTTCGTACACACGTACACAAGTACACACAAACACACACACATATACATTTAAGTTATACTAAATGTCAGGTTTCCATCACTATTTATTTATATCAAATAGGTGAAATTGATTGGTGGCCATTTTCTTCTAAATCCTTGCTCGATCCCATTCCTAACTATAGTAATATTTTCTCTTGCGGGAGGAGGGGGGCAGGGAAAGGCTATGAATTAATTAAGCAGGTTGTGATTGTCTTGGGGGGGGGCTGGCTTTGGATTCCCTCCCCCCCCAATTTGAGGGTTTTTTGAAGGCTTCAAGGCCAGCCACGGCTTAAAAAGCGTCACCAAAACTTCCCTCCGGAAAGGAGGCGAAAAGTTTTGCAAAAAGAGGCAGGAACATAAACGGGGAGTGAGTCACGGAATCTGTGGCTTGTTGAGTTTCTTTCACGCCCCCCTCCTCTCTTCCCCGCTCTGGATTTCATTGTTAATGTTGCTCTTTTTTTTTGCCACCTCCTCCTCCCTTTTTTGGGGGGGGGGCTAAATACGGGAACGATTCTGCCGGGGAGCTTTGCATGGCTAAGAACCGGAGCGGCCCAACCAGTTGGGGGCAATTCCATTCGGTCAAAAATCATCTGCACTCCGGCTTTTTCAATAAAGCTCCATTCGGGGAGGGAGGGAAGGAAAAGAAAGGAAGCAAAATAGGAGGGAAGAGAAGAGAAGGAAAGGAAAGGAGAGGAGGAGAGGGGAAAGAGGAAAAGAAAAGAAAGGAAGGAAGGAAAGCAGGAAAGAAGGGAGGAAAGAAAGAAGAAAGGAAAGGAAACAAAAGGGAAGGAAGGAAGGAAAGAAAGAAGAAAGGAAAGGAAACGAAAGGGAAGGAAGGAAAAGAAGGGAAGGAAAGAAGGAAGAAAGGAAGGAAAAAAGGAAGCAAGCAAGCTGGGAAACCCATTCTAAAACCCTGAGCCCCCTTGAACTTCAGAGCAATTCATTCAAAGGCATCCCCGTTTCCAAACCCCCTTCCTCGCAAAATAAACCACACGCGAAAAATTTGCACTGGTGGGTTTGAAAACACCCCCCCCCTTACACTTTCCCCCAAGGCCGACTCTCTAGATGTGTCAGAGGCAACCCCCATCATCCCCAGCCAGAGGGAAGGACGAAGAGGTGACTTGCATGGACGCTGGAGGCCTGGCTGGACACCGGCGAGTCAGGAGGACTAAAAACAGGTTTTTGAAACCTGAGGTTCCGGCGATATTTCCCTTACCCTTAATGAACTGATCACTTATCGCCACGAGCCAACACGGCTAATTATTCCTCTTCTGATTACTGACCCCGGCTTTGGTTACATTTTTCATTTCCTGCAAACTACGCAGACCCGCCTTCGATCGTGTGTGTGTCCCCGAAAAGTGATTTTTTTTTTTTTTGCTCCAGCTTGTACCTACTCTGAGAGTCGGACCCGAGTTTAAGGAAAACAAAAAGGGGCTTTACGAATAGAAAAGTGGAACTGACAAATGCTGAGCCGGAGGGGAATCATTGCAATAGAAGAGGCCTTAAGGAGGTAGGAAAAAAGCATGCGAGATCCGGCATGAGCTAGGAATTCACTTTTCAATGTTTCTTGCATTAATAAAATCACAATCTTTCTCTTTCTTCTCTCTCTCTTCTCTTCTCTCTCTTCTCTCTGTCTCTCTCTCTCTCTCCTCTTCTCTCTCTGTCTTCTCTCTCTTCTTTCTCTTCTCTCTCTGTCTCTCTCTCCTCTCTCTCTCTCTCCTCTCTCTATCTCTCTTCTTTCTCTTCTCTCTCTTTCTGTCTCTCTCTTCCTCTTCCTCTTCTCTCTCTTCTCTTTCTCTTTCTGTCTCTCTCTTTTCTCTCTCTCCTCTCTCTGTCTCTCTTTCTGTCTCTCTCTTCTCTCTCTTCTGTCTCTCTCTCTGTCTCTTCTCTGCGTGTCTCTCTCGTCTCTCTTTCTCTCTGTGTTTCCAGTCATTCTACAAAGGACGGTCGGCCGCACGTCGCCCCCACTTTATTCGGGAGCAAAAAAGCAGCGGAGGATTAAACAGTAAGGCGAACTCCGCCAGCATTTGGCATCCAAACGTTCCCCCATCCCCGATCCAAAGCCGTTCGCGACGTTTTCCCCGCAGCAAATTAACGGGGCACCCCAATAGACTTTTCCGCCTACCCCCCAAAAAAAAATTCCTGGGAAAAGACGCGCAAAAGTCGGCCGAGTCCTCGCAAGAGAGAGCAGGCGCGCAAGGCGGGCAACAACCCCCCCCTCGCTGCCCCCCAAATTATCCCTGGCTTTGGCGCACAGGCGGCGCAGCGAGGCCTGGGAAACGCGCGAGGAGGGGGAGCTGAGTCGCCTCCCCAGCTCCAAACGCCAGGGAAGTAGAGTTTCTACCCCCCCCCCCAGCCCCCCAAAAAGAAAGTCGCACGCATCTGCTTTAGAGAGACCCACCGAGGGGGAGGGGGGGGCTTCTAACCTGCCGGCTTTGGTGACGATCATTTCGGTGCCCAGTTGATTGAATTCGTCCCACAGCGCTTTCATCTCCAACTGGACGCTGATGTTGGCCACTTTGGGGTTCTTCTTGACCGGAGCCTTGGTCGAGGCCGGGCCCGATCCTCCAGAGCCGGAGCCCGGTCCGCTGCTTCCTCCTCCTCCTCCTCCTCCTCCTCCACCGCCGCCTCCTCCTCCTCCTCCACCGCCCCCGCCGCCTTCGGGAGCCTCGGAGCCCACCGGGAGTGGAGGGTTGTTGCTGGCCGCCGCTCCGGGCGCGAAGGAGTAGCCGCCGTGTTGCGCCTGGCCGTGGTGGCGGTGCGGCGGTTGTTGGTGCTGGTGCTGCTG
Organism: Pantherophis guttatus; assembly: GCF_059756535.1. NCBI lineage: Eukaryota > Metazoa > Chordata > Lepidosauria > Squamata > Colubridae > Pantherophis > Pantherophis guttatus. The sequence goes on along the minus strand of NC_142079.1, from coordinate 8,954,333 downwards.
GGCCGGCGGGTGGTGAGGCGGCGGCTGGGCCGAGCAGGGGTCGTAGTGGGGCGGCTCATGTTGGCCGTAAGTCTCTCCGGCCGGGGAGGGCGGGAGGTGAGGGTAGCCCGCCGCGGCGGCCGCGGCCGAGTTGAGGCTGCTCAGGCTGTTGGCGGTGAAAGCTGCAACATCGCAAAAATGGGAGAGCTGCGTGAGCCACGGGCTGGAGACGGCTGAGATCATTCCAGGCAGGCGGCGAGGAAGAAGAGCCAGAGGGAGAGAGGGAGAAAGAGAGAGAGTGTGAGCAGCGGAGGAGGAGGAGGAAGAGGAGGAGGAGGGCGGAGAGGGCACCCAAGCGCAGCCGGCCGGCCTGGCTCCCTCGCCTGCCCGCCTGCCTTCTTCCCTCCCTCCCTCCCGCTGGGCTCTGGGCCGCCCCGTCGTGGCCCGCCTCCACTTATAGCACCCCCGAACCGCCAGCCAGCCAGCCCGCCCGCCAGCCAGCCGGCCAGCCGCGTGCGCGCCCTGGGAACGCGCGAGCAAGCGGCTGCCTCTTTGCGCTCTCCTCCGGCCCCGTTTTTGCGCTCGGCCAAGTTCGAGCCTGGAGCGCGCACGTCCCACCCACCCCGCGCGCGCGCTCCCCCTTCTTCTCCACCCCCCCTTCTTTCTTTCTCCCCCGCCCCCTTAAAGTTAAGGAGAAAGGGGGAGGGGAAGGGAAGGCCTGCCCTTCCCCACGTCCAACCGAACGGTCTTCTCCCCGGAGCGGAGCCAAAACAGTCCTTGCGCGCAGCCAAGGCTGGGTTTGCGCGCTGTTAACTCCCTTTTTCTCCACTCAGCGCGCTCCTCCTGCTTCCAGGGCGCGTTCCCAAGCGGGGAAAGGGGAGGGAGCAGCGGCGGCGGCGGCGCGCCTTTTGCCTCTTCCTAGGGAGCGCGCACCGCGGCTCTTTGGCTGCTCTCCTTCCCTCCGAGCGCCAGCAGCGGCAAGGAGCTTCTCCCGCCCCTCTCCTCCTCTTCCTTTCTCTCGGGCCTCCCAAGCCTGGAGGGGAGCAGCAGGCGAGGAGGCGGCCAACAATGTGCTCGCAGCCGCCGACGGGCGAGGCTGGTTCCCCCACTCCCCAAACCTTGTTCGCTTCTCTTTCTCCCGGCTTGGCTACCAGGCTCCCTCGCCGGGTGTCCCCGAGGCCGCCGCCAAACCGGTTCTGATTTGATTTTCGCTTTTTCCTCCCCGCCTTCCTCTGAGATAAGACGGAGCGGGAAGAGGGGGTAGCATCACCTTTGCAGGTAAACCGCCCCCCCCCACCCCGGGAATGTTTGACGGGGAAAGCAATTCGGTCTCGGGCGAAAAGAAGGGGGTGGGCTGGCTTCTAACGTTCATCTCTCTCTCTCTCTCTCTCTCTCTCTCTCTCTCTCTCTCTCTCTCTCTCTCTCTCTCTCTCTCTCTCTCTCTCTCTCCCTCCCTCCCTCCCTCCCTCCCTCCCTCCCTCCCTCCCTCCCTACGGTATCTACGGCATCTATCTATATCTCTCTATCTACGGTATCTACCTACCTACCTACCTACCTACCTACCTACCTACCTACCTATCTATCTATCTATCTATCTATCTATCTATCTATCTATCTATCTATCTATCTATCTATCTATCTATCTATCTATCTATCTATCTATCTATCTATCTATCTACCCCCCTCTCTCTATCTAGGGGTTATTGACAATCTGTTTAGCTCCTGTTCTCCCGTTCGCCCTTTCTGCCGGAGGAATTTGGCTTCCACCAGCAAGAAGTAGGAACGGGGGAGGGGGCCTCCTATCTCGCAACCCCTTCACACTGGCCTTGTCCTGATCTTCTCCATGCCCCCCACCCACCCACCCACTCTAACCCTGCCCGGTTGGGCCGAGGCTAGAGACCGAACGAGGTCCCCTTCCGAAAGGGATCTGAACAGAATTCAGAAGGAGCCTCATTCTGAAGACACCGCCGCTGGTCCCGCTCCCCAGCCGGCGTTTAAGGTCCGGCCGATCTATAATCGGGGCGATCGGAGCCTTGGAATTACGGAGCGAAATGCCTGCCCTGGAAGGACGGACTCCAGAGGAATTTGGATGGGATTTATTTCTCGTTCTGGAGAAGGAGAAAATTTTGGTTCGCCTTTGGAGATTTGCAGCGGGAGAGGAGAACGCGCGATCCAGCCTCCGTTTTATTTTAATGTCAAATAGATAAGGCGGGGTGGACGGGGGGGGGAGGGGGACGAGGAAACGAGCCAAGCGTTTTTCCATGCATCCTTCCAGCTCCCCTCGCCACCCCCCACCCCTGTCCAATAATTTCCTACCGCGGTTTCCCCTCGAAAGCCCTTGAAACCCGCTGGCGAGCTAGAGAGTTTGCGTTTTCAGGCAAAGGCTCCGCGATTTGACATGGGCGGAGGAGACGCCATCATTTCCTTGACTTCCCGCGATTAAACTTTTTGATACCGTCGCTATTTATTATGCGAGAGAATAAGGGCAAGGGCTTTTGATTATTATTGTTGTTGTTATTGTTGTTGATGATTATGTGCCATTAAGTGGGTGTCGACTTTTAGGGTTATTTGTAATAGTATGTGCAGTAATTAGAATAGGTAGGTAGATAGGTAGATAGATAGATGAATTTAGATAGATAGATAGATAGATAGATAGATAGATAGATAGATAGATAGATAGATAGATGAATTTAGATAGGTGAATTTAGATAGATAGATAAATTTAGATAGATAGATGAATTTAGATAGATAGATAGATAGATAGATAGATAGATAGATAGATAGATGGATGACTAGGTGGCTCAAGTGGCTGAGCTTGTCGATCAGAAAGGTCGGCAGTTCTGCGGTTCGAATCCCTAGTACAGGTCTCCTGCGTGAGCAGGGGGTTGGACTAGATGACCTCCAAGGTCCCTTCCAACTCTGTTACTTAGATAGATAGATAGATAGATAGATAGATAGATAGATAGATAGATAGATAGATAGATAGATAGATACATACATACATACATACATACATACATACATACATACATAATTAGGATAGACAGACAGACAGACAGACAATAGAGTGTCTGTGTTTTGTGTGTGTGTGTGAGAGAGAGAGAGAGAGAGAAAGAAAGAAAGAAAGGGAGAGGGAGAGGGAGGGAGGGAGGGAGAGGGAGGGAGGGAGAGGGGATTTTTTTTCTGAACCAGTCTGGGACATTTTAAAGGATCTCGACCCAAGCCGAAGAACCCTTTAGATAGAAAGAAGTGAATAAAATTCAGGCCAAGCTCTGCTGTTTATTTTCCCTTCCCACCCTCCGTTCTTCTTCCAAAGGCTCCACTGCTATTCTGCGCTCAGTTAGGAGGGTTTTTTTTTTCCCAGCGCCTAATTTGTAGGATTTTTTTTTCTTCCTTTGATAGCCACAGCCTCTCGACCTCCATCGCAAATATTTGGGACAAATATTTAGGTCAAAACCCTTGCGGGCTTCTCCGCTGTTCTCCAGTTCAGAGAAATATTTTGGTTTTTCCAAGGCCTGGGTCAGCCGTCAAGGCGAGACTGCTTTCTTTGTCCTTTCAAATGGAGCCACAATGTTATTTTACACGCGTAAAATATTTGTCTGAACGATGGTGTCATTCCTTCCCATTTTATTCCTTTTCATCTCTTTCTGCACTCTGTAAACTGTGAACTGATTAATTATTTGTATCCTGCATCATTATTATTTACTACAAATAAGGCGGCGAATATATCCATCACACCTTCCTCCTACTTTCCCCCAACAACAACCCTGCGAAGTAGGCTGGGGCTGAGAGAGACTGACTGGTCCGAGGATACCCAAAGTGGCTTGCGTGGCTAAGGCGGGACTAGAACTCACCGTCTCCTGGTGAGTCAAAGTCACCCAAAGTCACCCAGTCGGCCTTTCACAGCTAAGAAGGGACTTGAATTCACCATCTACCCTGCCTCCTCCTCCTCTTACTGAGTTGAAGACATTAAAAATAAATAAATAAATAAATAACAAATAATCAATCAATCAATCAATCAATACTTCCTAAATCACCCGCACACTTTAAGGAGAACTGTATTAAATTTTTATTTTGGAGAGGAGCAGTGCTTATGTGCGAGGTTTTGGCCACTGCTTCAGTTGTGACAGCGTTAGCCCCCAAAAGCTCTTAGCTGAATTAATGAAATCGTGGCTTATTCAAAACGAGAGTTTTACGGTGGGCAAGATCCAGGGACGCTTAAATAACTGCAAAGCTTGGCCCGCTGAGCTAAAAAATGTATTTTTTAAAAAAAAATATGTGATTCTATAGGAACAGAACTGGGCAACACACAAAAGGCTGCTAACCGGTTTTGCGTGCTTAATTAAGTCTGAAACTCAACTTTGTGGGCAATTAATGCCATCTAGAGACCCATCTGTGGGTCTCTAAATCCAGCCTAAAACAAACGCACGGAAGTTGGTTTTATTTTTTATTTTGTCCTGCACGGGAAAAAAACACAAGCCATTTTCGACTCTCTTAAAAGAAATAGTCCCTTTAAAAAAGAGGGGGGGAAAGAGAGAAAAGGATCACACCCTGCGGCTGAAGAGCAAAACCTTTGCGATTCTTCATCCCAGATTTTGATTAACCATGGTTTAGCAACTCATCGATTTAAAAAGAGTCTTAGACTAGGTTTTTTTTTAAAAAAAATCTCACTTTAAGCCACTTTATAGTTCAGGAGTTCTCCCCAGGAGCTAAGGGGCCCAAAGTATATTGTGTGAATCCGGGGTATTCCTGGCCTCTGACACGCGGCATACCACCCCTTCCCCTCTCCAGGCAAACCCACAGACACGCGAGTTTGCCCTGGAACTCTACAGCTCGGTGGCAAGTTCGCTAATTGACAGGAAGCTGTCATTAAAAGAGTTAACAGCTTCTGTTAGCTTTATCTCCAGTTCTTGAGCTTAATCGTAGCTTCTGGGTTGTTTCCCCCATTGGAAGAGACGCCCCTGGAGAAAAATATTCAATGTTTGCATCCCAGTTAGATAGCTATTTCTGTTCGGGAGGTGTCCCAGTGGAGAATTTACTCCTCGGAAACTAAGGAGACAATCCTTTGATATAAAAATCTCTGGGTTTCTATTCCGATTATTTAGAGACAGCGCGTTACTCAACTAACTAAACCTTAACTAAACGTTTACTCAGACAATCCCGCTTGCTTAAGCAGCAACAGCAGGACTTGCCCAGCGGATTTACTCCGAACTGGCCTGAGCCGACTTTTTCTAGGCTGACCCAACACACTAAGCCGTAGCAATAGTGGACTACGCTCGACCGGAGATTTCAACTCCTCTGCTTGTGTGAATGCGGCTGGATCTGGTGTCCGGGTGGGCTCATTTGGTGAGTCCTAAAAAGAGACCCAGGCCCATAGACCTGTCAACAAAACCGTGGGGGATCAATGGGGCAGCGAGGGAGGGGAGGAGACGTCTCCCTTCCCCCCCACCCCAACCATTTCAAGCCCAGCTTTTCTGGATGCCTGAAGAGGGAGGACGCAGAGAGACAATCTGGGGTTCATCCGAAAACAAGCCAACTTTGACTCCTTAGTTCTCTGCACCTTGCCTGGATCTGGGCCACCTGAAGTTTCGAATCCACGGGTTTACAGCGAACGGATCTTTCAGGTTGCTAATTCTGGGGGTGTTCCTTAGGGACGCGCGTCTTTGAGACCACACAACCACGGTTGGAAAAAGGGAGAAGGAGAAGGAGAAGGAGAAGGAGGAGAAGGAGAAGGAGAAGGAGAAGGAGAAGGAGAAGGAGAAGGAGAAGGAGAAGGAGAAGGAGAAGGAGAAGGAGAAGGAGAAGGAGAAGAAGAAGAAGAAGAAGAAGAAGAAGAAGAAGAAGAAGAAGAAGAAGAAGAAGAAGAAGAAGAAGAAGAAGAAGAAGAAGAAGAAGAAGAAGAAGAAGAAGAAGAAGAAGAAGAAGAAGAAGAAGAAGAAGAAGAAGAAGAGGAGGATGAGGACAGATTCGGGGTCCCACGACCCCTCCAACTCAGGCCGGCCAAGCCTTGATCGTAAGTGTCCCGATGCCGTGTTTTTTGGAAGGCGGTTGGATTTCAGCTCCCGGTCGAAAAGGACGGCAGCCGAGGACATCCTAAGGGCGCCGGGCTGGGGAAAACCGGCGTGGCTCGCTGGACAGCTGGCGCTGCCGCCCTTTAGGATTCCTGCGCCTCCATCCCGCGTTGGCTTGAAGGGCAAGAGCCCCCGAAAAGCCGGCTTATTCGGAGACCCTCCACCCCCCCTCCCTTTAGTTCAACTGGAAGGGAAGGGTTCGTTTCCAAAAGCGGAGGGCAGCCTTAGGAACGGAGGGGAGCGTCTTTAACCAGAGGGAGTTTAGGTTCCCTATTTGAGTTTAATGAACACATTTTAAATCGTGTTTTATTCCTATTCCAATTTCATTTGAAATTGTTCCTATCAAATGTTTGCAATAATTGTTTCTGGAACTTTGCACTTTGATATGGCCCAAGGGCTAATCAATAAATAAAGATGATTATTTGAGGTTAGGGCGAAAGAGCAGGCAGATTTAAAAGGGGTGGGTGGGTTAAGGAGGGGGGGATTTCTTCCCCCATTCAATCCCCTTCGCCCGAATCTCGGCGGGGGAGGGTGGTCCCTAGAGGGGCGGCGGAGAGCAAAGCAGCCTCAGAGTTCAGACCCGCGCACGTACCCCCGGCCGTGATCCCCCCCCCCCACTCTCGCCGCCTTACCTTCCATGTCTCGGGTGACTGCGCTGAAATGCATCCTTCTCCGGGAGGCGGCGGCGGGGTGGTGGTGGTAAGCTTTGCGAAGCCTCCCGCCGGCGAAGGCGGTGCCGGGCTGACAGTCGAGCGCAGGTTCTTCCTCTTCTTCCTCCTTCTCCTCCCCCTCCTCCTCTTCCTCCTCCTCCTCGCTGGCGGGTTCGACGGCTGCAATCAAAGAAGCGATGCTGAACGCGTTGGCCTTGGGGGACAAGGGGCTCGCCTCGTCCATGGGGCGGGGGGGGGTGTAGGTGGGTGGGTATTTGCGGGGAAGCCCACCCGACGGCGCGCTCTCCGAGCCCAGTTCAGCGCTCCATGGGCGGCTGGCGTGGACGCGGCCGCAACGAGTGGCGAGGAAAGGCAAGCGGGAACGGAAGCTTCCAACGCGGCTCTCCAGCTCTCCCCTCCCCGCCCGGGGCCCGTCCCTCCCCTCCCCGCCCCTCCCCAGCCCCCTCTCCGCTCCCTCCAACCAGCTGCCGGAGAGCGCCCGCCGAGCGCGCCTTCGCCCTGCCCCGTTGGCGGCAGGCAAAGGCAGCGATCCGGACCCGTTTGCGCCGAATTCAAGCCCGGGTTGGATGCGCAAGCGAGACACGGATCTTCCTTTCGCTTCCCCGTCGGCCAACTCGCCACGGGATAAAAGGGACACCAATATCGAAGGAACAGTGAGATATTGAAGCATTAAAGGGATGGGACAAAAATGAAATGGGAATGACCAAAATTAAAATCATTTAATATTTTATTAATAATAGGACTGGGTGTTTTGTTAATTTATTTATTGGTTCGATTTATATGCCGCCCTTCTCCGGAGACTCAGGGCGGCTTACAATGCGTTAAGCAGTAGCCTTCATACTTTTGTATATACCTGCTTAGTAGGGCTTTCGGCCCCCCCTAAGCGGTGTTCTTTTTTAATACGAAGTCAGCATATTGCCCCCACAATCCGGGTCCTCATTTTACCTACCTCGGAAGGATGGAAGGCTGAGTCAACCTTGAGCCTGGTGAGATTTGAACTTGCAGTAATTGCAGGCAGCTGGTGCTACTTAACAGCGCTTTAGTCTGCTGCGCCACCAAGGCTCTTAATGTGAGTTATTGGGTTAAGGATTTTCTGTCTTCACTGTGAGTTGTATTGTGTTGGGGGTGGGATGCACTGAGGGAGCTCAACCAATCTCATTGCACCCATGTTGTGCACTGACAATAAAACTCTGGCACTCCAGGTGTCTCTTCTATCCCACCCCTATCCTTAACTGACGTCGCCTGTTTCCTTACAGGGCATGGAAAGGGCCACCTTTCCCAGGACTGTCCCCTCCATGCAAAGTCACGGATCGTGTCTCTGTCTCTGTCTCTCTCTCTCTCTCTCTCTCTCTGTCCCTCTCTCTGTCCCCCCCCTCTCTTTCTCTCTCTGTGTGTGTCTGTGTCTTGCGCAGGTAAGAGAATCCACCTGGGCCCTTCTGTTCTATTACAGTCTTTAAACTGTGGCAGCATCAAAGATTTTAACAGAAGGTAACCCAGTTTAAAAGGAGGGAGGGAAGACGAGACAGAAAAAGGCTCAGAGAAAATAAAACTGCGCACTCCCACTAACGGACTGGCCTCGAGCAACGAAGATGATCAGGGGACTGGAAGCTAAAACATTCAGAAGAAGGGTTGCAAATTTGGGTTATGTCTAGTTTAATGAAAAGAGGGACTAGGGATGACATGATAGCAGTGTTCCAATATCTCAGGGGCTGCCCCAAAGAAGAGGGGAGTCAAACTTCTCCAAAACACCTGAGGGCAGGGCAAGAAGCAACAGATGGAAACTAATCAAGGAGAAAAGCAACTTAGAACTAAGGAGAAATTTCCTGACAGTGAGAACAATTCATCAGTGGAACGACTTGCCTCCAGAAGTTGTGAATTCTCCAACACTGGAAATTTTAAAGAAGAGATTGGACATCCATTTGTCTGAAATGGGATAGAGTTTCCTTGCCTGAGCAGTGGGGGCTGGACTAGAAGACCTCCAAGGTCCCTTCCAATTCTCGGCATTCAGTCTCGTATTCCCCAGGAGTAAGAGCTGGTGCCCTCCACATGTCATAGCACCCACTGGCATAATCTCTAAACCAGGGGTCAGCAACCTGCGGCTCTGGAGCCACATGTGGCTCTTTCACCCCTCTGCTGTGGCTCCCTGTCACTCAAAATATGCGTCACAACCGCCAATGTGCGACACTCACTGGCACACGATTTATTGAGCTTTTTAACCCCCGGTAGGCCAATCATGGAGAAATCCAAGAAAAGAAAACTTTCAGAAGAAAACAGAATGTTTAATTCAACTACATAGGCTAGTTTTGTGGCTGCTCAAGAAATAGGCATGGGAAGGGTTTTGTGGCTCCCGGTGTTTTCTTTTCTGTGGGAAACGGGTCCAAATGGCTCTTTGAGTGTTTAAGGTTGCAGACCCCTGCCCTAAGCATTGGTCCTGCTGCTGCCTGGGGCTTACAAGAACCAGAGTGCCAGGCCCCTGAATGCGTCGGGGATAATAGATCCTAAACGTAGACCCAAGGAGAAAGAGAATAGTCTTTGTGGGCGAAGCTAATACCAACTACTGGTAGTAAACCAATTTAGGACTCACTCGGTTTCCCTGGAATGTTTTCCTTAGAGGTGGGTTTTGAGTGAGAGGTTTCCTAGCTGAAGAAAGGATAATGAATCTAGAAAACCTTTTCTACCAGTTGACCAGATTGTGGGACGATGAATCGCTGCCTTAGAAGAGTGAGGAAAATTCTCAGGGACTACTCTCACCCTAGTCAGCACTTCTTTACCCTCCTACCATCGGGGAAGGAGATATAGAAGCATAGCCAGCCAGCTGCACAAACAGGCTGAAGAACTGCCTTTATCCGTGGACTGTCAGACTCCTGAATGCGAAATAACATCGTACATAACTACGTAGTACCAGGGACTTGCAGGGCCGTGTAACATGTTCACACTGGTGCAATAGGACTGGGTGTTTTGTTAATATGATTTATTTGGGTTAGGGATTTTCTGCCTTCACGGTGAGTTGTATTGTTGGGTGTGTGTGTGTGTGCACTGAGGGAGCTCCACCAATCTCATTGTACATATGTTGTGCGCTGACAATAAAGATTTGAATTGAGATGAATTGTTATAATTAATTTGCTCACCTGTTTTAATCTCCCTCCCTTTCCCAGTTGTCATCCTCCAACCATTATCCCTGGCATAAAACAAGGAGTGAGAATGGAGCGACCCTTTAAGATTATTAGCTTCGATCCCTTAAGATTATTAGCTTAGGTTTTGCATCGTCTCAACCCGCCCCCAGCCCAAAAAACCCACTCTTAATTCCTGAAGCCAAAATGAGGTGGTTGTTTTTTTTAAGGGGGGCTGAAATCATAGACATGTATTGCATGGTTAGCTAACCCTCCCTTTACTAAAGTAACAGAAAATAAAGCTTTTACCGTCCTCCTAGCTTATAGGAAGTGAGACGAGACCGCTTATCTGCTTAATTAAATTCGGATCACAGGCTAAATCTGCCAAACCTCTTTTTACAACTTGAAGATATGAATTGAAGATCAGGAACGAGAGCTACGGATTTGGATTGGTATAATTTGGATTAATGCAGTTTATTTTTAATTTTTTTTTCCTGCCTCGTCAAGCATAGGCATAAGATCCAGTAGTAAAAGGCAGGGAGGTACTTAAAGAGTTTTTGCCTAGAGCTTAGTTCTAGCACTAATACAGAATGTTGGAAATAGGAGAGAGGGGGGGGAGGAGAGAGGGGGACGGAGGGAGGGAGAGAGAGAGAGAGAGAAAGAAAGAAAGAAAGAGGGAGAGAGAGAGAGAAAGAAAGAGGGAGAGAGAGAGAGAAAGAAAGAGGGAGAGAGAGAAAGAAAGAGGGAGAGAGAAAGAAAGAAAGAAAGAGGGAGAGGGAGAGAGAGAGAGAGAAAGAAAGAGGGAGGGAGGGAGAGAAAGAAAGAGGGAGAGAGAGAAAGAAAGAAAGAGGGAGAGAGAGAGAAAGAAAGAGGGAGAGGGAGAGGGAGAGAGAGAGAGAGAGAGAGGGAGGGAGGGAGAGGGAGAGAGAGAGAACGAATTATTATGGTCCCAGACCGGCACAATTAGAAACAGCAATAAAAGTCCTTCTAATCCACTCATATCTGTATATTTGTTAAACAAATTTATGTAGCTGCTCGACTCACAGAGAGGTGTATGACATTTTTTTAAAAAAAAATCCAGCTAAAAACACACAATTTAAACCCCAATCTCCACCATGAATACCAATAAGATCAATGTTAATATTAAACAACGATAAGGAAGGGTTCTTAGATCAGGGCTGTGTTAGACTCAAAAAAAAAGGGGGGGTCTGTATAAAAACCAGATACTTTACGAGAAGGCTAAAATTAGGATATTAACATTTTGTCGACCAGTGGATCAATTTTTTTTATTACGGCCACAGACCAGCTTCAACCAATAAAGCTTACAGACTTACATCTAAGTATCATACAATGCAATGCAATTCAAGCAAACGAGAGAGAGGGGGGGAGGGAGGGAGGGAGGGAGGGAGGGAGAGAGGGGGGGAGGGTATCTTTCCCCTACAGGGATGTTAAACCATTGGTGTATCGCTAACAAGAGGGAAAATTCACAATTTCCCAATAATTGAATCAAATTCTTTATTGGCCAAGTGTGATTGGACACACAAGGGATTTTGTCTCCCGTGCATAAGCTCTCAGTGCACATGCAAACAACAAATAATAAATTGTGATAATAGACATCGTAAAAAAAATACACCCATCATAAATCATAAGATACAACATTTAGTGCGAGTCATAGGATACTAACTAAGCAGTCAGCATAAATCATACAAGGATGCTAAATAAAACAATATAAATTGTATAAGAGACAAGCAACAAAATTATAGGCGTAAGAAGATAAGGAGAAAGGTGAGAAATAATAATAATAATAATACAGTCTTAGTAAATAGTTTGACAGTGTTGTGGGAATTAGTTGTTTAGCAGAGTGATGGCGGGGGAGGGGGGAACTGTCCTTGTGTCTAGTTGTTCTGATGTGCAGTGCCCAATAGTATTGTTGTGAGGGTTGAAGTTGAAACAGTTTAGGTCCAGGGTGTGAGTGGTCTGTAGAGCTAGAGCTAGAGCTAGAGCTAGAGCTAGAGTTAGAGTTAGAGTTAGAGTTAGAGTTAGAGTTAGAGTTAGAGTTAGAGTTAGAGTTAGTTAGAGTTAGTTAGAGTTAGAGTTAGTTAGAGTTAGTTAGAGTTAGAGTTAGAGTTAGTTAGAGTTAGAGTTAGAGTTAGAGTTAGTTAGAGTTAGAGTTAGAGTTAGAGTTAGAGTTAGAGTTAGAGTTAGAGTTAGAGTTAGAGTTAGAGTTAGAGTTAGAGTTAGAGTTAGAGTTAGAGTTAGAGTTAGAGTTAGAGTTGTTTGAGTTTGAGTCTGAGTTTGAGTTTGAGTTAGAATTGAAATAGAAATGAGCTGGAAGGGACCTTGGAGGTCTTCTAGTCCAGCCCCCTGCTCAAGCAGGAGAACCTACCCTATTTCAGACAAGTGACTGTCTAGTCTCTTCTTCAAAACCTCCAGTGATGGAGCGCCCACGATTTCTGGTGGCAAGCTATTCCACTGATACTTTCCCAGCCCTCTTTCTGGCTCGTGTGTGCAGTATACAGGTCCTCAATGAAGGGCAGGCTGGTTGCAATGTTTTTTTTCTGCAGTTCCTAACCATCCATTGAAGTCCATGTCGGTCTTGTTGGGTTGCAGTTAAGAATTTAAAAAATAGTTTTAGCCCATCCTCAGTTGCCTGCACAGTGCACACACAACCAGGTGTTTTCCCTGGGCCATCTTTTTTCTATTTTCCAATCCAACTTTTGGGAATCTTTCCCCCCTCCTCCAGGATGTCCCAGAATGGTGAGGCCTGGTGGATCGATCCATTGAATTGGAGAGGGGGGAAGTAATGTTTCACCTTAAGCAGGTCACCTGAGACCAAAGGACTGCACGCCCTCCTGGCATCCAATCTACAAAACTGCAGAGTGAGGAAGGGAGGGGAAGGGAGGGGAGGGGAGGGTATTGTTTCTGGCGTATATAGGGGAAGGGACCTCCTTTTCAGAATCTGGCTTGCTGACTGACATCTTCACAGGACCATGGAAATAAATCTCAAGGACCTAGTTTCAGGGCTCCACCAATTTCTATCTTCTGTCTTTCGTGTTTTTTTTTTAAATTTATTTATTTAAACTTGTATACTGCCCTTCTCCTGGTGGACTCAGGGCGGTGCACAGCCAAGTAAAAAACATCCAATACAAAATTTAAAAATTTAAAAGAATTATACCCTTTGGCCAAAATTTAAGAACCTTATGACTAAAACCCATTAAACAATTAAAAATCTAATATCTCAAAAACGGGGAGGGGGGGGTTTCACGCCAGCCCTGCTTGACGGAAAAGTTTTTAGGGTGCAGCGAAAAACCCGGAGATCTGATATCCTCCATATCTCTGGAGGCAAATCGTTCCAGAGGGCAGGTGCTGCCACAGAGAAGGCCCTCCCCCTGGGGGTCGCCAGCCGACATTTCCTGGATCATTAACCCCCATGCGTTTAACAGATTTAACAGATTAACAGAGTTGGAAAATGTCGAATGGATGTTCTGAATGATCATTTGTGTCCAGATTTGTCTACCCCAGTTTTATCTAACCCAGTGTTGTGGCCCGTACATGGCCTGTGCAGCTGGTAGCTGATTCTGACAGTGAGGAGGCTGGTGGGGTGCTGCGCCAGCAGCCTGTGCAGCTGGCACACGACTCAGACAATTAGGAGGCTGGAGAAGATGTGGTGCCAGAGGCGGGGATTCAGCCAGGGCCTTCAGAACCTCCAGAAGCTCCCATAAGTGAAGAGGAAGAAGACAAGGAGCCTCTTCTCGATGCACGGGCGCGCAGAGCTGCCAAAAGGCAGGAGTGGCTCCTCAGGAGGAGGTCTCCTCGAGAGTAAGGCTTGGGGCTAATTGGCCACTCCCTTAGCCTATTTAAGGAGGAACGCCGACTGAAGCAATTTGCAGGGAACAACTTTAGTTCACTCTCCTTCGCGTCTGGATTCTCTGCAAATTGCTTCTGGGCTTTCTGCCAACCTTCGTAAGATTGTGATTACTTTATCTTTGGTTTCTTGTAGGCTGTTAAGAAAGTTTATCAACAGCCTTTGTTTTGAAAAAGTCTGAGTTATTTTAGTAAATTCAGTTTTGTACAAACTTTGTGTGTGCTGCGTTCTTTGGGGTCCGTAGCTGGGGTAGAACACCCAGAAGCTCAAGATCAAGGACAATGGAAGTCATAGCTGAAAACATCTGGAAGGGATTGAATGGCAGAAGGTGGTTGTAATGCCAATTTTGAGGGGTCTTTGATGCTCTGGTTATGTCTAGCATTGATGATGTTCCCTAGTTGGGTCATGAAACGTCTGCAAGGAAATCAGGAAGCTCAAAAGAGCACCAAGGACCCCACAGTTCTCCTCCTCTTCCACTCTACAAATCCCATTCCTTCTAAGACTGACGATGTTCCCTAGTTGGGTCACGAAACGTCTGCAAGAAAACCACCAAGCTCAAAAGAGCACCAAGGACCTTCCCTTTGCACCGATATATAATTTTATCATTTTTATCTTAAATTATTGCATGTTATTCCAATTTCGCCTTAGACTGTATTTTATCCCAATTTCCTTTTAAATTGTATTTTATTCCAATTTCATTTTAAATTGCTTTTATCAAATTTTAGTAATCATTTGTTCCTGGAACTCTGCCCTTTGATATGGCCCAAGGCCTAAACAATCAATAAATGTAATGTAATGCAAATCTAGACAGCATGCTAAAAAGCAGAGACATCACCCTGCCAACAAAAGTGCGTTTAGTCAAGGCGATGGTTTTCCCAGTTGCAATGGATGGCTGTGAAAGTTGGACCACAAGGAAGGCTGAGCGCCAAAGAATGGAGGCCTTTGAACTCTGGTGCTGGAGAAGACTCCCGCGAGTCCCTTGGACTGCAAGACGATCCATCCGGTCAGTCCTAGAGGAGATCAACCCTGACTGCTCTTTAGAAGGCCAGATCCTGAAGAGGAAACTCAAAGCCGCCTAATGAGAAGGAAGGACTTCCTGGAGAAGAGCCTAATGCTGGGAAAGATTGAGAGCAAAAGAAGAAGGGGACGGCAGAGAAGGAGGTGGCTGGATGGAGTCACTGAAGCTGTTGGTGTGAGCTTAAATGGACTCCAGGGGATGGTAGAGGACAGGAAGGCCAGGAGGAACGTTGTCCATGGGGTTGCGATGGGTCGGACATGACTTTACAACTAACAACAATAACCAAAATGTAGTGTAATATTCTCCTTTATGGGTAAGCCAGAAATGATTAGCTGGAGATGATGATCAGATTCACAGTGAATGAACTGCAGTGAATGAATGAATTTTGAACATTGGAATAATTGGCATAAAGGAGGAGGAGGAGGAAGGAGGAGGAGGTGGAGGAGGAAGGAGGAGGAGGAAGAAGAGGAGGAGGAAGAGAAGAAGAAGAGGAGGAGGAGGAGGAAGGAGGAGGAGGAGGAGAAGAAGAGGAAGGAGGAGGAGGAGGAAGGAGGAGGAGAAGGAAGAGAAGAAGAAGAGGAGGAAGAGGAGAGGAAGAGGAGGAGGAGGAGAGGAAGGAGGAGGAGGAAGAAGAGGAGGAAGGAGGAGGAGGAAGGAGGAGGAGGAGAGGAAGGAGGAGGAGGAAGAAGAGGAGGAGGAGAGGAAGGAGGAGGAGGAGGAAGGAGGAGAAGGAGAAAGAGAAGAAGAGGAGGAGGAGGAGTAATTAGGCACGAGCCCAACTAATAGAATATTTGTAGCTCAGAAGAGAATATTTGAAGAGAATATTGGTAGCTCAGGGTTGAACTGTGAAGTCCTTGGTTATCTCTGTGTCTGACTGTTTTATTGCAGACGTTTCATGATCCAACTAGGTAACATCATCAGTGCGAGAGGGAGTGGGGTGGGAGGAGGAGGAGGAGGAACATTGTGGGGTCTTTGATGGTCTCTATATTTAGCTGTTTTCTTGCAGACATCTAACAACCCAACTAGGCAACTTCATCAGTGCTCGTAGCACCAAGCACTTAGAAGTCAGGCCCGTTGAATTCAAGGAGTTTGGATCCAAACAGAATCAGAACTGGAGTAGCTCCATTCGAAAGGAAAGCATGTTGGCTTGAACACGGGTCTTGGGGCTAAATCTAGATTCTTCTAGATCCGTTTTTATTGAGGAGGAGGTCTTATTTAGTCCTGCATTCAAAGCCCTTTTAATATTATTCCACTTTTTGGGGGGAGGAGGGGCGAGTTTTAAACTCTCTTGCAAGCCGTCTCGGTTTCCAACAGTCTGCAAACTCGCTAAGAGAACACGCGTACCCAATGCACGTGTGAACGGAATATAATTCCACCCTCGGGGATATATAAAGTTGTTTTGGGGCTCGGACCTCAGGACACGGGTCTGGAACCCGCGTTTTGGGCCAAAGGGAGGGAAGGAAACGCTTTTTCGCTTCGTCCCCCAATTCCCAGCTCGATCCCTTCAAACAAATAAGCAAACCAGCTCGGGGAAAAATCGCGAAGCCAAGACTCCAATTTTGCCACCCAGGCTGGAAAACCTGGATATTTATGCTTACACCAGGACTCTCTCCGGCACCTGCGGGATTCCCACGCGCGCCTCCCACGCCTCAAAGCCAGCGAGATTTCCCCCCGGCTGCATTTTAGTTTAACAAAAATGCTCCTTTAAAAAAAGAAAAGCAAAAGATGGATTTACTTTTAAAATAAATTGGAAGACAAGAACGGCGGTTTGACTAATTTGGACCCGTGAGGAAGTTCTACCAAGAGAGCCACCGAAAAATATATCGTATCGTATCGTATCGTATCATAGCAATAGCACTTATATACCGCTTCACAGTGCTTCCCAGCCCTCTCTAAGCGGTTTACAGAGTCAGCCTATTGCCCCCAACAATCTGGGTCCTCATTTTATCCACCTCGGAAGGACGGAAGGCTGAGTCAACCTGAAGGAAGGGAGAGAGGGAGTGAGGAAGGAAGGAAGGAAGGAAGGAAGGAAGGAAGGAAGGAAGGAAGGAAGGAAGGAAGGACAATAGCAATAGTACTTAGACTTATATACTGCTTCATAGTGCTTTACAGCCCTCTCTAAGCGGTTTACAGAGTCAGCCTCTTGCCCCTAACAATCTGGGTCCTCATTTTACCCACCTCGGAAGGATGGAAGACTGAATCAACCTTGAGATATTATATTATATTATATTATATTATATTATATTATATTATATTATATTATATTATATTATATTATATTATATTATATTATATTATATTATATTATATTATATTAATTTATATTATATTAATTTATTACATTACATTACATTACATTAATCATATATTATATTACATCATATCATATGGTATACTAATACTAATACTAATACTAATACTAATACTAATACTACTTATACTTATACCATACTAATACTAATACTAATACTAATACTAATACTAATACTTATACCATACTACTAATACTTATACTTATACCATACTACTAATACTAATACTAATACTAATACTAATACTAATACTAATACTAATACTAATACTAATACTAATACTAATACTAATACTAATACTAATACTAATACTATATTGGAACATTACCAATAAACAAGCTTTTTTTTTTTAAAAAAAAATCCCTAATAGGTCTTTATTTAAAGCCAAGCCCGTTTTATTTCCTTCCACGCAGAATTAGGAGTCTGCCGTCCGTTTTATCTCACCAGGAAATCTACCTGGCTGAGCTTTGCAGTTTGCAGAAGAGCCAAAATATCCTTCTCCCCCCCTCTTCCCCCCAAATCCAGGAGCAGCTTTTTAAAAGAGGAGCTACTCTGGACACGAACATTCTTATTCCAAAGGCTAGCTTTTTAAAAAAATAAAATAAAATAAAATAAAATAAAATAAAATAAAATAAAATAAAATAAAATAAAATAAAATAAAATAAAATAAAATAAAATAAAATAAAATAAAATAAAATAGGAGGGGGAGGCAATCCCTCCCCTTCTTTAAGGATCGAGGTCGGCGAACAAAGAACAAGATTAAACGGCGGGGGAGAGACTTAGGGTAGTAAGAGAGTGTAGGGCACATCGGCGCGCTCCCACCTATTGCCCCCCCCCAAAAAAAAACTTTCGCTTCCAAAGTTTCTCCCACCTTGAGAATCCTCCGTCTTCCTTCGGCTGGTTTTTCTCCCGTTCCTCCTGACCGGAGTGGGAGGCGCCGCTAAACACCCACACCCATACACGCTCACTCACTCACTCACATACACACATACGAACGAATAACGCCTCTCCGCCTTGCTTGCCTCGTTTTGCGGGTGACTACACACACACCAGCCAAGAAACGGGGAGCAATTGCGCAATGCGGGATGGAAGAACCAGATTTCCAAAGGAGAGGAGGGGAGCCCTCTCCCCCCCCCGATTTCCCTGCTTCGCTTGCTCCCCTCCCTCGCACGAGCTCCTTCCTCCTTCCTTCCTTCCTCAATCCTTCCTCTTCCTTCCTTCCTTTCTCCTTCCTCCTTCCTTCCTTCCTCCCTCCCTCCTTCCTCTTCCTTCCTTCCTTTCTTTCTTTCTTCCTTTCTTCCTTCCTTTCTTTTCTTCCTTCCTTCCTTCCTTCCTTCCTTCCTTCCTTCCTTCCTTCCTTCCTTTCTTTCTTTCTTTCTTTCTTCCTCCCTCCTCCCTCCTCCCTCCTTCCTTCCTTCCTTCCTTCCTTCCTTCCTCTCCCTCTCCGGTGTGGTAAGAAGCTTATTAACTCCTCTCCGTTTTAAACAAGGGAGCCCCTAAAATATCGGGCCAGGTTTTCTCCAACGAGCACCCCCCTCCTTCCAGAAACACCGCATGACTCTCCTTTTCCGCATACCTGAGTGGTTGTGGATGATGGGCATAATTGTCGCCCAGCGCTTCTAGAAGAGGCTGGCTTATTATGGGAATGTCACGCTGATAGCTGGGAAAAGAGAAACCTGAAAAACGGTAGGGGGGAGGGGGCGGAACGGGTAAAATATTGGAGGGGTGGCGGGAGCGCAAATGAGCTGGATTCCCGATCCGTTTAGGCTGGGATATACCAATAAAGGAGAATATTTGCAGCTGGGGGTTGAAAAGAGGGGTCCTTTGTTGTTTTCTTGTAGACGTTTCATTCCCCAACTAGGTAACATAATCAGGACTAAAAGGAGGAGGAGGGGGAAGGGGCGACTGTGGGGTCCTTGGTGCTCTCTGAGCTTGGTTATTTCTTGCAGACATTTCATTTACCTGAATTATAACATCATTACTTGTTTGGGTAATGAAACTTCTGCAAGAAAACAAAAGTTGGGATGTTTTAAACTTAGAATAACTTTATTTTTAATACACTAACCGGCATATATTAAAATGAAATTTCGTTGCATGCAGCTCTCAAAGGTTCTCCACCTCTAATATACATGACATAAACATGACAACATAAATAAATACAGAATTATGCACATACCCACATACGTTATATTTATGGAAGGAAGGAAGGAAGGAAGGAAGGAAGGAAGGAAGGAAGGAAGGAAGGAAGGGTGGCAGCAAGGAAGGAAAAAGAAAGGAGAGAAAGGGAAAGAAAAGAAAATCGAAGGAAGGAAAGGAAAGGGAGAAAGGGAAAGAAAGGAAAGGAAGGAAAGGAAAGGGAGAAAAGGAAAGGAAAGGAAGGAAAGGAAAGGGAGAAAAGGAAAGGAAAGGAAAGGGAGAAAAGAAAAAGAAAGGAGAGAAATGGAAAGAAAAGAAAAGTGAAGGAAGGAAAGGAAAAGGAGAAAGGGAAAGAAAAGGAAAGGAAAGGGAGAAAAGAAAAGGAAAGGGAGAAAGAGAAGGAAAAGAAAAGCGAAGGAAGGAAAGGAAAGGGAGAAAGGGAAAGAAAAAAAAAAGGATGGTTGCCAAGCAGGCAGGCAAGTTAAATTACAGATTTTTATTGGAACATGTTCCACGCTGTCAAATATCAATAGTTTGGTCTGGGGAACATCTCCAGAAAGAGACTTTTGTGCCCCAAATAATCCCCACTTCTTAAAACCTATTGATCAGCCCCAGAGAGGCAGTAGGAGTCTCAGAGGCAGGTGCGGGCTCTGTAAGAAGCTTTGGGGTGATCAGGAAAGAGACATTGATTCCCCCAAATAGATAAGAAAGAAATCTATTGGTTTCATAGCAAGGCGAGCTTTAAAGCCACTGCTAGGATTTAATTCGCTTAAAAAAAAAAAAAACCTGCCCATCTCCCAGCAGTTTCTAAATAGGTTTGCACCAACAATGCCTCCAGTGTTGGGACTTTAATTCTGCGCTGATGGATTGGGGCGCAAAACCCTCACAAATAAAACACAAACCGAATTTAATTCAAGGGCCGCCTCGATATTCCAAAGAATGGCTACTCCTAGTCGGTTAGCCGGCTGTCTCCGGTGCACGCAAAAAATAAAAAATAAAAATGAAGTTTGTGAAAAAGCCACAGCTTGTCCCTACATCGCGTTGCCACATCCATTATCTTCTAGAGACCAAGTTAATCTCTTAATTTGGTCTAGAATCGGTTGTATTATCTCCATAGAAACCGTGGCAGGATGGGGGGGGGGACCCCTGAAACTAATGCCATTCGGAATGACCTGCGTTGGTTTGCAGCGCCATCCTATACCCTTTGCTCAGATCCCATTGAGTGGGGTTTCTCCACCTGACCCCATTTCAGCCTTTGGCCCTGAGATTGTGAGTTCTAGTCCCGGATGGGTGACTTTGGGCCGATCAGAAGGAGCCTGGGAGTTCTAGTTCCATAGCTGGCTCCTCTCTCTCTCCCTCCCTCTCTCTCTCTCTCTCTCTCTCTCTCTCTCTCTCTCTCTCTCTCTCTCTCTCTCTCTCTCTCTCTCTCTCTCTCTCTCTCTCGACAGAGAGAGAGAGATTAGATAGATATTTAGATATTTAGAAAGATAGATAGAAGACAGATAGATAGATAGATAGATAGATTAGATAGATATTTAGATATTTAGATAGATAGAAGATAGAAAGATAGATAGAAGATAGATAGAAAGATAAATAGATTAGATAGATATTTAGATAGAAAGATAAATAAATAAATAGATTAGATAGATATTTAGATATTTAGATAGATAGAAGATAGATAGAAAAATAGATTAGATAGATATTTACATACTTACATATTTAGATAGAAAGATAGATAGATAAATAAATAGATTAGATAGATATTTAGATATTTAGATAGATAGATAGATAGAATATAGATAGATAAATAGATTAGATAGATATTTAGATAGATAGATAGACAGACAGACAGACAGATGATAGATAGAGATAGATAGATAGATATTAGATGATAAATGATAGATAGAAGATAGATAGAAGATAGATGATAGATAGATAGATAGATAGATAGATAGATAGATAGATAGATAGATAGATAGGAGAGATAAGAGAGAGAGAGACAGAAAGACGGAGAGAGAGAAAAAGAAAAGGGGAGAAAGGGAGAAAGAAAGAGATGATAGATAGCGATAAAGAAAAAAAGAAAAAAGAAAGAAAGAAAGAAAGAGAAAGAAAGAAAGAAAGAAAGAAAGAAAGAAAGAAAGAAAGAAAGAAAGAAAGAAAAAGAGTGTAAATAAGATGGAATAAATAAGGAACCGTCCCCTCCCGCACAATTTCTCCTCCGACTTGTGTGTCTACAAACTGGATTGTGACTCCGGGTAAGGAGGCTGGGGGCCCCGAGAACGCCTCACTGTCTCCTTCTTCCGCTTCTCTTTTACACCGAAGTAAAATTCGTAGCAACTCCGGAACTGGTTCCCCGGTTAAGCTGTCGTCGCGCGGGAGTTTGCAAGTTTAGGAACTCCAGCGCGGACTTCCCCATGGAGATACTATCGAGGGCTTATTGGAACGGGGGTGGGGTGGGGGGTCTCTCGGGTCAGAGAAGAGGGGGGGTGGAAGGGCGAGCTTTTTCATTTTTAAGAGAGAGAGAGAGAGAGAAAATGAGAAAAGGGGGGAAGAAGCAGCGATCCGTTGGAGGAAAAAGAAAATAAGCAGCAGGCAGAAAAGCGCAGATTTAATCGCCCGCATCCTATGCAATGTATACATGCCCAGCGCTACCTATCACGCCCCCCGCCCAAGAGACCTGAAGACCCCCATCCATCCCACTCCAAAATTCAGTCTTTAAACTCTCCCTCGCTGCTACTCTCGGGGAGGAAAATGTTCTTTTGCTCTCCAGAAAGAAGGATCGCTGTTCCCAATATTGCGGGGTATCCTGGCCTTTTCGTGTTTGATGCTCCGGGGCAGCACCGCGTCTCGTCCAGCAGCGGCCAGGTGCCTTTTAACGAAGTAGGAAAACCTGGGCCTATTTTTCCCCCTGCCTAAGTCGGGATATCTCGGGCTTTTTAGGGTACGCCGGGTTTCAAATGCCACCCTAGACGCGCTTCTTCTGGCTGTTGGAATAATAATAATAATACTGCCCGTCTGGATCTCTCCTCGCCCTGGATCGCCTCCGCTGGGCAGCCCAGCAAACTTAGCCGCGTTGCAACAACCAAGGCCCGGCCTTTGCCCCGCGCTGCTCCGCGTTCCCTCCGGATCCTCGGCCTCTTTGCGCTTCGCTGTTATATTTGGATTGCTTCCTTCTGCTCCCGCGCGCGTAAAGCTCGGAGGTCAAATTTGCAAAGATTCGTGGCCTGTTTTCTTGCCCGAAACTGGACAGCTCTGCTCTTCCCTTCTGGAGAGATGCTTTTAAAAAATATATATATGTATATCGCTCTGCAAAGGAATAAAGAGGCGCCGTTCTCACGTCTCTGGCTCTGGGCGGGATCCAGACCGAAGCGTGTTTAGCTGGGAGTGCTTAGAAGCTCGTCCGGGGGGCTTAAAGCAAAGTTTATGCGGGCTGAATTGTTTTCTTCCTTTCTTCTTTCCTTCTTATTTCGTTTCCCTCCCATCCTTCCTTTCTTCTTCCTTCCTTCCTCCCTCTCTCTCCCTCCCTCTCTTTTCCTTTATCTTGCCTTCCTCTCTTCCTTCCTCCCTTTTCATTCCTTCTTTCCTTCTTTCCATTACCTTCCGTTCACTCTTCCTTTTTCCTTTCCTCCCTTTTCTTCCTTCCTTCCTTTCTTCTTTCCATTATCTTCCTTTCTCTCTTCCTTTTTCCTTCTTTCTTTCCTCCCTTTCCCTCCCTCCCTCCCTTTTCTTCCTTCTTTCCATTATCTTCCTTCCTCTTCCTTTTTCCTTCCTTCTTTCTTTCTTTCCTCCCTCCCTTTCTTCTTCCCTTTTCCTCCCTCCCTTTTCTGCCTTCCTTCCTTCCCTTCCTTTCTTCCTTCCATTATCTTCCATTCTGTCTTCCTTTTTCCTTCCTTCTTTCCTCCCTTTCTTCCTCTCTCCTTCCCTCACTTTTCTGCCTCCCTCCCTTCCTTCATCTTCCTTCCTCTTCCTTTTTCCTTCTTTCTTTCCTCTCTCCCTTTCTTCTTCCCTTTTCCTCCCTCCCTTTTCTGCCTTCCTTCCTTCCTTTCCTTCCTTCCATTATCTTCCATTCTGTCTTCCTTTTTCCTTCTTTTCTCCTTTTTTTCCCTCCCTCCCGCTCTCCCTTTTCTGCCTTCCTCCCTCCCTTTTCTGATTTCTCTATTCAACGATATTTTCACAATTTTCCGGCTTTGCCTAGCCCTCATTGTGAGACCTCACTGACATGATTGTTATTATTATATATATTGGTAGGACGACGATGGTTACAATCAATTAACGCAGGGGGAAAAAAACATTCAGGTATCCTGAACCATCTGTCTGTCAGAGGTCGGGGAGAATTTCAACTTGTCTGCGTCCTTCTCCTTTCCAAGGACTTTTAAGACCTGAAAGGCGACTGTAAAATCGCTGAACACCCCAAGCTAAAAAAAAAAAAAAACAATCAATCCCTCACATGATCTTTCCTGTCTCTTCGTTAACTGCTGCTTCGGTTTTAAAAGTCAGAAATATGTTTTACTCCTAGACCAAAAAAAAAAAAAAAGCGATTTTAGGGATGCATATACTTATCCCTGCCGTTCAAATCCGCTCTGGTTTTATTTCGTTGTCAATTTTCGACACCATTTCTTTTCACTGAATTAACTTGATTGCGCTTTTGGGTAGCGAATCAGCCGGGAGCGGAGATGCTGGGAGAAGACCGATTGAAAATGGGATGGAAAAATAGACCAAAAAAGACGGAATATTATTTATGGAAATTAGAGGAGAAATAGATACGTTGAAATAAAATAATAAACAAAGAAATAAACCCAAATAAGAAATTATATATTCACTAGTGAATTGTGATTTCACTGAACTAGGGCTGCATAATATCTTGGTTTACCTAGGTAGAACCTGGCTAAAGAGAAACACACACAGAACCTACGAAAAAGAAAGAAAAACAAATATTGTACCTTTACAGGGAGGATACATGAGATGAAGGTGTGGCTAACTGATGAGGCCTTATAAGGCCGAAATAGATCTATCTTAGTCTCCCAAAGGGTCTGCTGGCTGCCAGAAGAGAGAGAGAGAGAGAGAGAGAGAGAGAAAGCCCAGAAACTAGTGAATTGTGATTTCACTGAACTAGGGCTGCATAATATCTTGGTTTACGTAGGTAGAACCTGGCTAAAGAGAAACACACCCACACCCACCCACATACATATATATTAATGAATTAACAAACATTTATAAGAAATAAATAATTATACATTTATAACTGATAAATAAACGAAGTGTAGGCAGATAATTATTAAAAATAGTATACATTTATAATGGATAAATACATAAAGTATAAGCCAACAATTATACGTTTGTAACGGATAAATAAATGAATGTTTAAATGCAAGAAATAGAGGCGTCCAGCCACTATTTGCCAAAATGGAACAATTCGGCTCTGTTCGTTTGCGGGAGTTGTTTAAACCTCTTTTCCCGCCCCGCAACGAATCTGGATTTCGAAAATATCCTTAAAGGGGGCTGCCTTGCTCCTCCCTCCCCCTCCCCACTCCCCCTTCCCGCTTGGCTTGCTAAGTAAGACCACGTACATCCCCTACTACCCCCTTGTGAAAAATAAAAATAAAAATTAACCCACCCTGGACGATGGAAGTGGTTATCCCGACGCCCACCCCACCCCACCCCTCAGAGACCCTCCCCCCCATTTGCGGGAAAAAGCAGGGGCGAGATTCTTCCTACATTCCCCCTCGAAAGGAAGAGCTAGGGGGCTTACCCCAAAACCCAAGCCTCGGGTCCTCCCACGAGCCCCCCCCTCCAATACTAGTCTGCTGAGCCTTGGTGGCGCAGCAGACTAAAGCGCTGTTAAGTAGCACCAGCTGCCTGCAATTACTGCGAGTTCAAATCTCACCAGGCTCAAGGTTGACTCAGCCTTCCATCCTTTCTAAGGTAGGTAAAATGAGGACCCGGATTGTGGGGGCAATAAGCTGACTTTTTATAAAAAAGAACACCGCTTTGGGGGGGGGGGCAAAGCCCTACTAAGCAGGTATATACAA
The DNA here is from genome assembly GCF_059756535.1 of Pantherophis guttatus. NCBI lineage: Eukaryota > Metazoa > Chordata > Lepidosauria > Squamata > Colubridae > Pantherophis > Pantherophis guttatus. The sequence continues at coordinate 8,929,142 of NC_142079.1, read as the reverse complement.
AAGTATGAAGGCTATTGCTTAACGCATTGTAAGCCGCCCTAAGTCTCCGGAGAAGGGCGGCATATAAATCGAACCAATAAATAAAATAAAATAAAATAAAATAAAATAAAATAAAATAAAATAAAATAAAATAAAATAAAATAAAATACATACATACATGCATACTTGAGAGTAACATTTCTTCCTACTTTTCCTAAACAACAACAACCCCGCAGGGTAGGCTGACCTAAGAAGGAAAGGCGGGGACCCGAGACCCCTCTGGGTGCATCTGAATCTGGGTCTCCCTAACCTTAGGCCGGGTTAAAACGGGGGTGGGGGGCTCCCGGGAAGCATAAATCTTGCACGTATATTAAGACATTTCTTACGTGCGGGAAAGAGAGCAGGGAAACAAAGGCTTCGCTTTTGCTGAAGGCAGAGAAATTCCGTCCAGAAGAGAAATTCCAGAAGCTTGAATTTCAAGCCGGCTTGCCGACCGGCCCCCTCCCCTCCCCTCCCCTCCCCTCCCCGCCTTGCCAACAACGGGAGGTGCCCCGTCCAGGCCGGCGCCATCGCTCAGCGCTGGGCTCAACACAGCTTAGTCCGCGCTCGGCCCTTGAGCCCAAGGAGAAATTCGCCGCTGCTCCTTCGTTATGGATGCCTTTGGCCACCTCCAGTTTCCAGAAGTCCGCTCTGACTTCTGTTGCGGGGGCCTGCCTATCTTCTCCCCTTCCCCTCTTCCTTCCTTCCTTCCTTCCTTCCTTCCTTCCTTCCTTCCTTCCTTCCTTCCTTCCTTCCTTCCCTTTGTAGGGAAAAGAATAGCTACATAAGGGAGGGAGAGAGACACAGGAGAGAGAGAGAGAAAGAGAAAGAGAGAAAGTGAGAGAAAGAGAAAGAGAAAGAGAGGAGGGAGAGCGAGCGAGCGAGCGAGAGAGAGAGGAAAACAAGGGAGGGAGAGAGACAGAGAGAGAACGAGATAGAGAGAAAGTGTGAGAGAAAGAGAAAGAGAGGGGGGAGAGAGAGGAAAAAATAAGGGAGAGAGAGACACAGAGAGAGAGAGAGAGAGAGAAAGAGAAAGAGAGGAGGGAGAGAGAGAGAGAGGAAAAATGAGAGAGAGAGAGAGGAAAAATAAGGGAGGGGGAGAGAGAGAGAGTGAGAGAGAAAGAGAAAGAGAGAGAAAGAGAAATAGAAATAGAAAGGGGAGGGAGGGGGAGAGAGAGAAAAAATGAAAGAGAGAGAAAGTGAGAAAAAGAGAAGGAGAGGAGGGAGGGAGGAAGAGAGAGAGGAAAAATAAGAAAGGGAGAGAGACAGAGGAAGAGAGAGAAAGAGAGAGAGGAAGAGGAAGAAGGAAGGAACGAAGGAAGGAAGGAGAAAAGAGAAAAGAGAGAACAGAGAAAAGAGAAGGAGCTATTTGCTAGTCTCCTGAAAAACTTCACACAAAATCGAAGACCGCATGGTTTGAGTGCCCTCTAAACCCAGGTTGGCCAAACCAACTTCTGTGTTTGGCCTCATAGGCCATGCATACACCCAACAAGGAACTCTACGATCGCTCTCCATGATAGTTTCTGCTCACAAGCCCAAAGCTGGGCTTTGAATCACAAACGTGGGCTAAGAAACCGGCAAGAAATAATTCCCACAAATAACCAAACGCCAGCAATTAAGAAGAGGAGCAAAGATACACCATTATTACCCATTTTTCCACCTCTAAGCCTAGAAGTATATTCATGCACGTCCCCCTGCGGGAAGCATCAGAACTACAATACCCAGGATTCCCAGCCAGGGCCTGCTCCCTCCCCATCCCTTTGTCTGGACCTTTAGCTTCATAATATTTTTGATATTCTGGCTACTGTCTTAACACCTGCACCAATGCATCCCTAACATGTTTTCTCCAAAGGAAGGGGAAAATTCTCTCCGTAATCCTCACCCATTTCTTTCCCCGGGGATCTGGGGTGATTTTTCCCAGGGCAAACATGGCGGGCTTTGTTTTTGGGGAGCAAAGAGCAACAACAAGCAGACAAGAAAAATTTAATATTTGATCTTAAGATTTCCAGAACGTCCCCAAACAGAAAAGGAAAAGGAACATCCGTGGCACCATGTTATGATGATTTTATTATGGTTTCATGTTAATTTCCTATACTCTTCCCTATATTGTATTATTGTATTGTCTGTCTGTCTGTCTGTCTGTCTGTCTATCTATCTATCTATCTATCTATCTATCTATCTATCTATCTATCTATCTATCTATCATCTACTCTCTCTCTCATATCTCTCTACCTACCTACCTACCTACCTACATACATACCTAATCGATATCTATCTATCTATCTATCTATCTATCTATCTATCTATCTATCTATCTATCTAATTATATCATCTCTCTCTCTTCTATCTATCTATCTATCTATCTATCTATCTATCTATCTATCTATCTATCTATCTACCTACCTACCTACCTATCGCCATACCTAATTGATATCTGTCTATCTGTATCTGTCTATCTATCTATCTATCTATCTATCTATCTATCTATCTATCTATCTATCTATCTATCTATCTATCTATCTAAATCTATCTGTATCATCTCTCTTTCTCTCTTTCTATGTAATTTATCTATCTATCATCTATCCTCTCTTTCTCTCTCTCTCTCTCTCTCTCTCTCTCTCTCTCTCTCCCCTGATGAATTATTTAAACTAAATTTGTATATTAGGGATGGCAGGACCTCTGTAGATGCCATACGCATACGCTAAACAGAAATAACTAAAACAATCTTGCTAACCTGCACGATAGGGCTAGGACTGTATATGCACTGTCTAAAAATCTCTGTGGGGTTTGAACACTGCAAACGATTGTGTGTGTGTGTGTGTGTGTGTGTGTGTTGTGTGTGTGTGTGTTGTGTGTGTGTGTGTGCAGAGGAAGAAAAAGGTTGCTTTTTGCTGAAGGACAGAGCCACCCCTTCTACACCACGCATTTCTCCCTCCTCCCCACCCAGTTATAAATCTTGGCTGGGAGGCGGGGCGTGACAAGCAGGCGACACGCTAGATTGCCGCCCCACAAAACCCCCAACAACTCAACACTGTTTGTGTGCAAATACTTTCGCTTCTAGGCCTGTGTTGAGCTACACTTGCTTTCTGTCTTCCACGCCAACCTCCAGCCAGAACCTTTTCAGGCCATCTGTGGGTTGATCGATCCATCCATCCGTCAATTAATCAATCCATCAAATAGCCGGTTACTCCGACACCCAGACAGACTCATCCCATGAAAACAGCATGGATGGTTCCTGATTTTTTTTTTTTTAGCGCCCCGTGTGAGTCCTGCTAATACTTCCTTGTAATTTCCATGAAGATAATGCTGGAGGTCAACATTTTGCAGCATTGTTATGGTTGTGTTGTTACTTGTTAGGTTGAACAAATAAACAACATAAGTAGCACGTTTGTTAAATTTCCTCTACCAGCTCAGAGCATTCTACTATTATTCTACTATTATTGCTCAATAGTAGTAACTGTGAGAGGGATCTTGGACTCCTAGTGGACAACCATTTAGATAGGAGCCAGCCGTGTGCAGCAGCTGCCAAAAAGGCCAACACAGTTCTAGGCTGCATCAACAGAGGGATAGAATCAAGATCGCGTGAAGGGTTAATACCACTTTATAAGGCCCTGGTAAGGCCCTACTTGGAATATTGCATTCAGTTTTGGTTGCCACGATGTAAAAAAGATGTGGAGACTCTAGAAAGAGTGCAGAGAAGAGCAACAAAGTTGAACAGGGGACTGGAGGCTAAAACATATGAAGAACGGTTGCAGGAACTGGGTATGTCTAGTTTAATGAAAAGAAGGACTAGTCTAGGGGAGATATGATAGCAATCTTCCGATATCTCAGGGGCTGCCCCAAAGAAGAGGGAGTCAAGCTCTTCTCCAAAGCACCTGAAGGCAGGACAAGAAGCAATGGGTGGAAACTAATCAAGGAGAGAAGCAACTTAGAACTAAGGAGAAATTTCCTGACACTTAGAACAATTTATCAGTGGAACAACTTGCCTCCAGAAGTTGTGGATGCTCCAACACTGGAAGATTTAAAGAAGATGTTGGATAACCATTTGTCTGAAGTGGTGTAGGGTTTCCTGCCTAAGTAGTGGGTTGGACTAGAAGACCTCCAAGGTCCCTTCTAACTCTGTTATTCTATTCTAGATAGAAAATTAGATTTATTTATCATTAGATAAATCTATCTAGAAATAAAATTAGATTTATTTGTCACCAGATAGTTCTACCATCTTGTTATTATACCCTCTGAGCTCCATTCTGTGGCAGAATTTTAGACTCTCTGCCAGTGGCGAAATCCAATTTTTTTTACGACCGGTTCTGTGAGCGTGGCTTGGTGGGCGTGGCAGGGGAAGGATACTGCAAAATCCCCATTCTGTCTCCACTCCTGGGGGAAGGATACTGCAAAATCTCCATTCCCACCCCACTCTGGGACCAGCCAGAGGTGGTATTTGCCGGTTCTCCAAACTACTCTAAATTTCCGCCACCGGTTCTCCAGAACCTATCAGAACCTGTTGGATTTCACCCCTGCTTTCCGCCCAGAAAATCAGCAAGAAACGAATCCTTGCAGGGAGAAATCCAGCTCCCCAGTGATGGATTTGTTTGCTGGGTGCAAACCTTAGGAATAATTTTTTTTTAAAAAAAAACAGACAAACGCACAGCCTGAATTTGTTCCTTTTCAAGATGGCTTCAATCTGGTTCTTTTATGAATTCCCCTTCATGCTCAAGGCAAGTAGAATTTTATTTTTATTTCTTAATGAGCAACTCGGGACCCTGTCACATTTTTTAAAAAAAATTATTCAGGAAACGGAAAACAACACGAATAAATGGCCTTTTTGATGAAAGCTACAATTTGATGGTGCTTTCTTTGCCTGATAAAATACTGGGTGTGTTGTGTTGATTTGCCCTAAATCTGATGGATTTAAACTCATTATGCTGTTGGTTGGATATTTATTTAAAATTTATTTTATGTCTCTCAGATCCATGTTTTGAAGTTAGGTTCTGTATTATTATTATTATTACATTATGGAGGTTTGGAAGTGTATTTGATAGATTCCAGGTGAGCTACAATTATTGGTAAAGGTTAGCAAAGAAATAGATGCTGGTTAATTGTCTCTTGTATTGTGATTATTATTATTCTGGTTTGTTGTACAGTTAGCCAGATGTTTAGGCTGGGTTTGGCATTTTTATCCACCTTCCCAAGGATCTGGGATAGACAGATGTGGATGTTTGATGGTCTCATCGCACGATGCAAGCTATTTCAAGTAAAGCTGTCTTTCGCAATTCACTAATGGGGTTTTTGTCTATTATTATTATTATTATTATTATTATTATTATTATTATTATTATTATTATTATTATTATTATTATTATATCATATTTCTATGCCGCCCACTCTCTGGGGACTCTGAGCGGCTTACAACAATCGACAGTATACTAACTAGCATATTGCCCCCCTAACAATCTGGGTCCTCATTTTACCCACCTCGGAAGGATGGAAGGCTGAGTCAACCTTGAGCCGGTGAGATTTGATCCGCTGATCTGCTGAACTAGCAGTCAGCTGAAGTAGCTGCAGTACTGCACTCTAACCACTGCGCCACCTTGGCTCTTGCCAATATTATGGTTCATTGCAGTCATCCAGATGTTCAGAGTGAATTTGGCATTTCCCTTCACCTATCCAGTCCTTCCCCAGGACCTGAGATAGGCAGATGTGAATGTTTGGGGTGAAAGGTCTCACTGCAGGATGTAAGCTGTTCCCAGTAAAGCTGCCTTTCGCAATTGACCAATGGGGATTTTGTCAATGCCGATGATGTTCAAGTGGCACCCCAGAAGTTTTAGAATTATACCCAAAGCATCTATCACTACAGGTGGTCCTCGACCTACGACCACAATCGAGCCCAACATTTCTGCTGCTAAGTGAAACATTTGGTAAGTGAATTTTGCCCTATTGTACCACCTTCCTTGCCACATTTGTTAAGTAAAACACTGTAGTTGTTAAGATATTAATTGGTGGTGCAGTATTGTGCCAGCAGTTCGGGAGTTCGATTCCGACCGGCTCAAAGTTGACTTAGCCTTCCATCCTTCCGAGATCGGTAAAACGAGGACCCAGATTGTTGGGGGCAAGAGGCTGACTCTGTAAAACTGCTTAGAGAGGGCTGTAAAAGCATCGTGAAGCGGTATATAAGTCTAAGTGCTATTGCTATATTAACATGGTTGTTAAGTGAATCTGGCTTCTCCATTGACAGAAGGCCACAAAAGGGAATTGCCAACCGTCATAAATATGAGTCAGTTGCCAAGGGTCTGAATTTTATTCACTTGACCATGGGGAGGCTGCAACGGTCACTAAGTGTGAAAACTATTCTAAGTCACTTTTTTTAGTGCCGTCGTAATTTTGAACAGTAAGTATTTAATTTGATTTAATTTGATTTTATCTGGTTTTTAAATTTTGTGTATCTATGTATTTTATTGTTGGCTGTTCACCGCCCTGAGTCCTTCGGGAGTAGGGCGGTATACAAATCAAATAAACTAAACATAAACTAAGTAAATGAACTGTTGTAAATCAAGGACTACTGCATTGGTGCTATCTTTGCTTTCCTTTGCTGCGGTGGTTCTACTTCTACTTGCAAGTCTTTTCTTG